>NW_018128170.1:782168-791831 GCF_001952655.1 Monopterus albus | reverse complement strand
TGCTTTTTTTTTTTTTTTTTTTTTTTTTTTTTTTTTTTTCCACGTTTTTTCTCCCAGGTCCCAAACTGATGTTATTTTAACTTACCTGTATTAATGACCCATTTCTAATTTTTGTCCATTCATTGCGCCCCACCTGTCGTCTTTATTCCCCACTAGTGGGGCGCGCCCCACACTTTGAGAACCACGGAGTTAACCGCAGCGCATGTTGTTACTGTGCATTTGATGCATGCTAGCTTGCACTGCAAACAATTGTTCTTATTCATAATTGAAAATTTTTTGTTACACTAGCTGCCTAGTCCCTTTTGGATGGATGCATGTTGCATAAACAGTCAGTAAACAGCTGTGTGTAGCACTTTAATGGAGATGGGTAAGCAAACCGGACTCGCAAAACCAGCCACATTGGATTTTTTTACTTTTGAACAGAGCCAAAGCAGCTGTTTCTCTGTTAGCTTAATGCTAAGCTAATTGGCTGCTGACAAAGTCATACATTTATGACAGTAATATCAATTTTCTCATCTCAAGCAAATTAGTGCATTTCTACAAACTATTCATTCTATTAATTTAATTACTTTATATGCTGTTTATCACTACAGATCAGTGAATTTGACAAGCAGAGGTTGACCCATGAGGGCCAGAAGGCTGCCTTAGTCCTTCAGTACCAGCAGGAGGTCCAGGCTTTGAGGGAGGAGATGGCCAGCGTTCAGAGCCACGTACAGGAGCTCGAGAGCCAGCTAGAGCAGGCGGAGCTGGAGCAAACCTGTCTGGAGCAGAAACAGGCCAAGGAGAGGGAAGAACTGGAAAACCTGCAAGAGGAGGAAGTGGGGACTCTCAGACAACAGCTGCTGGAGGCCCACACCTACAATGCAGACCTGGAAGAGCAGCTGAAAACCCTCGAAGCCCAGCAGGCGGAGATGGAGGAAAACCTTCTCAATGAGATGGAAGAACTGAAAAAACAACATGCTACTAAGATCAAGAAACTGGAGGAGGAGCATGTGGAGGTTTCTGAAGCCAGACTGGACGAGGAGAGAAAGAAACTGCAGAAAGAAAAGGCTGGGCTGGAGAAGAGATTTTTAGATGGTTATGAAAGGGAGAAAGAACTGTTGCTACAGTGCCACGAGGATGAACTGAGGGCCACGCTGGAGGAGGCAAAGATCAGGTTTGAAGAAGAGCGTGATGAAACCGTGAAGAGACTGACAGACCAGTGGCAGAAAGAAAGGGCTCAGCTGGATGAGCAGAATCAGGAGTCTCTACAGGTGCTGCTGGAGGAGGAGATGCTGAGACTTGTCAGGGAACAAGAAAAGAAGGAGAGCGAGCTCAGGGAACAGTGGGAGACTGAACGCATTCAGCTTCAGGAGCGCCACGAGGAGGCTCTTCTTAATAGAATGCATCAAGAAAGGCTGCAGTTGCAGGAGCAGTATGAGCTGAAGGAGAAAAAGCTAAAGGAGGAGTGGGAGAGGGAAAGACTGCAGCTAGAGGAGGACTATGAAGGGATCCTCCAGGATAGGTTGAATGAAGAAAGGGAGAAACTTGAGACAGAGAAAGAGGAGGTGGGGAAGAAACTAGAAAGATTAATGGCAGAGGAGAGGTCCCGAGTTGAGGAGAGCCACCAAGAGGCCATGAAGGAGCTGACTGTCAAACACAGCGAGGAGAGGGACGCACTGAGCAGCATGTTGGACAAACTCCGAGATGACATAGCTCAGGAGAGGTGAGCTTTTTAATTCATTTTATCTCATATTAAGTGCTTTAAACATGCATTAATTACAGGAATAGCTTCTAATCTTGGGACATAGGTTTGTTTGTTGTGCTGTTAAGAGTTCATAACTGTTGCTGTAACAATCATTGAATAACCATGTACAGGAGGGAAATCGAGCTCTGCTTCATCCAGAGAATCAAAGAAATGGAAGATCGTTTCTCAGGTGATCAAGAATCTGTTGCAGAGCGTTTTCAGGCGGATGTTTTGAAACTTGAGCAGCACTACCAATGTGAGCTGAAGGCACTATCTGAAAACCATGCAGAGCAGAAGCTCCACTGGGAGGCACAGATACAGAAGGCGCTCAAGAGCACAGAGGAACAAAGAGGAATGATGGAGGTGGCTATGGAGCAGGAAAGAGAGCGCCTGGTTGAGAAGTGCACAAAAGAACACTATGAGCTAGAAAGTATTCACAAGGAAGAAATAAAAGAACTAATAATAAAGAATAAGCAACTACAAAATGAACTGGATAACTGCAGTAGTATAGCCCAGACTAAAGAACTAGAGCTCAGTCGGCAGCTGAATGACCTCCATAACAGACTACAGGAAAGCCTGGAAGCCAAAGACAAGCTTCTTGCTCAGTCTGAGAACAAAACTTTTCAGACTGAGGTTCTGTTAAATCAAACAGTGGAGGATTTTAGACAGGAGAGGGCAGAACTTCTGAGCAGCCAGTCAGAGCTTGAATCAAAGTATAATGAAATGCGTTTGGTTTCTGAGAGGCAGATAACTGAGAGGATTGAACTGTTAATGGAGCAAGATGATTTAAAAATGCAGATTGAAGAGATGGGAATGCTGCTTGAACAGGCAGCAGTGGCAGCAGTGGACTTTGAGCTTGAAAGGAAAGAGCTACAGGAACGTATGTCCGTCCTTGAGAAAAAGATAAAAGATAACGGAGAAGAGCTTTTAGCAGAGAGAGATCTCAGAAGAATTATAGAGCTAGAGATGAATCTCTGTGGCGTTTTGGCCTCTATAGAAAAGGCAGAGAAAGAAGAAATGGAGGGATCTTATGAATTAAATACACATACAGAGGAGGCACACAACCCCAAAGAATCTATTTCTTTTTCTGGTGAATGGCAGGAAATGGAAACCTCTCTCATTAATCTTGTTATTCCTGTTGATTCCTTTAAGCAGCAGCTGGTTAGTTTTTCACCAGTTCTGATCCAACAAGATGTTGATGTAGAGATAGTATTGGAGACCAGCGATGCAGTGGATGGAAGCCCTGAAAATACCATAAATGTTGATCATCAATACAATAAAGAGTGCCCCGTTACCGGTGATGGTCACAGAGAAATCATGCCAAAAGTAAGGATGGATGACACTGAGAACCAAGAACAAGAGCCTGCGATTGATCCATCTGGACTGGAGGAGTTGGGTGACCCTAGTGAGCCATCTTTGGAGGGTGCTGAAGTTAATCATTCGCCAAATGGTTCTCGAAATCAGAATTGTTCTCTCCTTAAGCTACAGGCTTTGTATAACACTGTCACAGAGGAGAACACCCTCCTACATGAGAAGATTTCTCTGCTTCAACAGAAGACAGAAATACTAGAGAACCTTTTGGCTCATAATGATGAAAAGATCAAAACTGGCCACCAGGCTTTGGAGGAAAACTATAGCCTCAAAGTTAAAATGCTACTGTTAATGGAGCATGTCAAACAGCTGGAGATAAAGGCCTTAAAAATAACAGATGTTCAGGCTAAGTATCAAGATTGCATGTGTGAAAATGCTAAACTGAAGGACCAAAACTGTGAACTTGCAAAGATCCTTTGGAGCCTTGAAAGTAGATTAAGTATTTCGCACGATTTCCGAGATCAACGGATTTCACTCGTGGATGAGATCAGCAAGATGAAGGAAACAAATGCTGAGCTGTTGAAGCTGTTCAGTGCACTGGAGAGGGAGGATGAGGTTTTTTCAGCTGTGCATCCAGGCGCTGACCAAATGGAGAGCTTCACAGAAGAAGGTTTACTGGATCTGACGAGACATGTGCAGGTTAAAGTTCAGGGGGTGAGTGTCCTCGAGGACTGCTGCGTGGAGTTTGAGAAGCAGAACACCAAACTCTGCAGAGTCATCGCAGAGCTACAGGACAAGTCACAGGCATTGCATGAAACGGCACATGCCCATAGGTAATGTGCAGAAAAAGTAGGATCCCATACTCCCATGTCTCCTGTGGCTTCACGCTGTCCCATCTATTTCCCCCTTTTTGTTCCCAAGCACACTGTAGTGCTGTTGTCCTACCTGTGATTATGGGGGGATGGGGAACCAGTCAGTCAGTGTGTGTGTGTGTGTGTGTGTGTGTGTGTGCACAACATGACAAGCTTTTAATCAATGTGTAGCAAAGAGTTTCTTACCAGTTCTGATGTCTGCAAAGCATGTTGGAATCTTGTGGGTTTTTTTTTTATTTTTTTTATAACATAGTCGTGTGTGTCTATAGAGCTGAGGCCAGTCGTCTTGCTGAAGAAAACCTCCTCCTCAAGCAAAAGATTGCTGTGTTGAAGGAAGAGGACTTGAGAGAGGCCCAGGAAGAAATGACGTAAGAAACATCAGAATATTTTCAGTTAACAGTCAGATTTTTGTTTTTTGTTTTTTATTCCTCCACGTGGCGTCAGCTGTAACCAGAGGTGTTATGCTCAGGTTCAAGGCTGAGCTTTTAGATTTTGGTGGTCAAAGTCATTGGGCCTCCTTCTCCAACATCTTCCTAAGTATTTTCTTAAATTTGTTCCTAAGTTGTTGTTGTTGTTGTTGTTGTTGTTAAGAAATGTCCTAAGAAAAGTTTCTCTGATTCATGAACATGTTTCTAAACCGCAGAATTGTTCACACTTGTTTTCTTGTATTGATGAATCCCATGTGTTTGTAAGTTGAACGCATGCGCGAGTCATTCCTAATTAGAATAGGATAACACCCTGCCAATGCCTGTAAAAGGGCATGAGAGTGCAGGGCTGTGTGCACAGAGAAACAAAGGAGAAGTTGAGAAAGCCAGGAATGCTAGAATGAAAATCTAAAGACAGTGGATCAGTGAACTCCAAACTGAAGAAAAGTTTGAAGAGTTGTGGAGACCAACAAATGAGCTGCCATATTTAGTAGCATCAGTAGTGGATATAAAACTAAAAAGACGTGATACTCTTACTCATTCAGTGAACGCTGTACAAGGAGAAGGGCCCACAACTGATGAATTAAAAAGATGGTTTGATACTAAATCAGAGGCAACAAAAAAAACCACTGAAGCGAGACACTGATCAATGGAGGAGGACAGGCTGACCCAGACCTGGACCAGC
This sequence comes from Monopterus albus, assembly GCF_001952655.1. NCBI lineage: Eukaryota > Metazoa > Chordata > Actinopteri > Synbranchiformes > Synbranchidae > Monopterus > Monopterus albus. Next base: position 786,812 of record NW_018128170.1, on the reverse strand, counting down.
ACATCAGGGCCATACATGGCTTTCTCGGTTGTGGCGTCAGCTGAGCAGACCTCCATACGTGAACCCAGGTCCCTTTAACTGCCCTGAGTCTGATCTCAAATGTGGTGCTGGACTACCAAATGTTTCCACACTGGCCAAAATATCTGTTCTACCATAATATATGTTCTTACCTAAGAACAAATTTTAGATAATAAAAAATACTGGTGGGTGAGACCCATTGTGTCCTCGCGTCCATCATATTTATGTGAACTTGACTGGTTGGCAATGTGGTAATTCTAGTTTATTTTGCCATATAAACTGGTATTTACTTCTTGTTTAATCTTAGACAAACATTGGAGTGCCTAACAAAAGAGAGGACTGCAGCTCAAGAGGCAGCAGAGAATTTCAAGAAAGAGGTATAAGTAACTTGGAGAAGGAAAAAGTTTTCTTATCATGTATGTACATTTTCCAGATTCAGTAACAGCTCGTGGTACGTTTATTTGTCTCTGCAGATTTCAGGGCTGAATTTGCAAAACCAGAAACTCAAGGGTGAGAACGCGATGCTGGCAGAGAAAAATGTCCAAAATATTGCTTATATGGAGACTTTACGACAGCGACTGGTGGAGCTGACAAAGGAAAACGAGAAGAGGGAGGTGTTTCCCGCTGAGGAGAAACACAAGGTAAGCAGTGTTGGTCTGATGGTCGTGATGATGTCGCTGTGGTCGTAGTGGGTAGTTAATTGATGGTTGTTTTGTGTTAGCTGGCAGCTTGTGTGTCTGCTCTGGAGGCAGAGCTGCACAAAGCTCTGGAGGACACTGCACAGCTGCAGGAGAAGAATATCCAGCTGTCACAGCAGCTGTCTGTCCTCAGAGAGAAGGTAGGCATCAGGCCTCAGTCCCTTTAATGGATCAAGCCCATCAAAACGTGGCACAGGCACAAAGTGAATTAATACTACCTAATGCACAAAATGATCAGTGATCGTAGAGAAACACGTCTGAATCATTTCACCTGCACTGAGGCAACTGTGATCCACTGAGATCTGTTGTCTAGCTTTAGCAAACAGCAAAATGACTGATTCGTTACAGCCATTGTTTTCTTCTTGTTCTTAGGCAGTCAAAGTGGACTCTGTGGACACGCAGCTCAGTCACCTAGCAGAGGAGAGGAAGAGTGTGGATAAGGAGAATCAAAGCCTTCGCAGCCAGCTAGCCAAAGCTCAGGACCGGGTAAGAGTCTGCTGTAGTTCTCTTCAGCAACTGTTGCACTAGATGGATGACCAATATAGTGTCTTGATGGTTTAGGATTGATAAACTTCAGATTGTGTCACATTTCCTGTTCTCACCTAAACTTCAGTTAATTGCTAGGTTAATATTTGGGAAAAACATTACATCACAGTTGCTATTTAATAGGCTTAATTCAAAGCATCTAACAGTAACATACATGAAATTGTAACCTGGGGTGTTTCCTAAGCTCTGTGCTGTTCAATGAACTAATAAGGGCCAAATCCATTCCTTTTTCCATACTAGGCCAAGGCAGCAGATGAAGCTCTGCAAGCGGTAAACAATCAAAACGCTTGTCTCAAGACGGACCTCCGTGTTTTGCAGCAGGAGAGAGAGTCCCTCAAACATGACGTGGCAGTGCTTTGCAAACAGCTGCAGAATGCCAACGATAAAGTAAGATGCTTTTGAGCTTTGTCACTTACCAAGATAATAAATTTAGAAATGCACTAATTAAATCACACAGAATTCAGTACCTCAACTCAAAGAGTATTTGCTGATAAAGGTTGCCACTTCCATCCTAGTGATCTCTTCTTTTTCCCAATTTAAAATCCTTGGGCCAGGAATGGTTGGTATTAAATATCAGCGTGACTGAATTATTTTAACTGATAGCAGACATAACATTTTTCTGATGAAAGAAACCGTTTTCAATGTGCATGAGTCACATCATAAAGTAAATGTCTGATGTTCTTTGTAAGGATCAGTGCATCCTGAAATAAAATATTTTAGTGCAACAGCACAGTGAAAAACAAACACAGTAATTTATCCTTTGTTATTCTGCAGGTGTTCAGTTATTAAGCAGGCCTTTGCATCTATTGTCAGTAGACTTGACCTTTTTCTTTTGTTAATGTCAGAACCATGCTTTGGAGATGGCCTTGCACTCGAGTGGTCTCCAGAGCAAGAAGCTGTACAGAAATGACGTGTCTCGGCTGATGGAACAGGAGCAGCAGCTGCTGAGGCAAGAAAACGAGAGGCTTCTGGCCGAAGTGCTCGACATCAAAGGAGACCTTGTGCAGTCCCAAGAAAAGGTGAGCTGAGCCCTGCAGCAAGATGAGTAAGCTTAGAGAGATGGTTGTGTAAGTGTATGACAGCTGTCTGTTATTTCAGGCCATTTTAAATTGTAATGAACTTTAAAACCTCTCTCACTAATCTTAACACCCTTTATTTTGTGTCTGCAGGTCCGACAGCTTGATGCTACCATCCTATCCCTGAAGCAGCACAAACAGAATCAGTCGTCACTGGTGAAGGCCTTGGAACAGGAGAACGCTACGCTGAAGCAGGAGCTGGAGGCACAGAAAGAGCTGACCAAGGTATAAACTGCATAAATCTAAACAGAAAACCCTTATACATTTTTTTTTTCTAAAAACACTGATTATTACACGTGCTTTGGTTTCAGGGCTGCAAAGCTGGACAAGGACACTTGCAGCTGGAGAGCCTTCATGAAGAAAATGAGGCACTCAAGGGCCAATTGGCTCGACTGTCTGCACAGCTGCTAGAGGTACGTCATGACGATGCCAGCCTTTTTCCCTCCTGTTTATTGGATTTTAATTAGATTTTGTGTTATTTAAATTGGGCATTAGTAGAGTAATTGTGCTTATATTCACTGTTTGTAGCTGCAGCTTTGGTACTTGCATTCAGCTTTCTTTTTTTTGCTAGGTTGCTCTTGGTAAAATTTAATTAGTCTCAAAAGGAGTGCACTGTTTGTTGTTCAGTCGCTTCAGGCACAGTTTGTTGGACTTCTGCCTCCGTCACCGCACAGGATCCCCAGGGGGCAGCATCGAGGAGAGGATCCGGACAACATGCAGGTATAACACAACTACACACTTACTTTATAGCAAACCTGAGTAAATACACACAAATATGTTTTGGAAATATTTTCTCTATATCAGATAAACATTGCTAAACTCTATATTAGATGTTCTGCAAGAGCTAAGGGCTCCTAATGCCTCAGTCTGCTTTAGAGTTAAACTACAGTTAAAATCGTGAGTAAGTAGTTACTGCCTGAAGATCTACTGCCACTATGTCACTGCCTGGTTTGGTGTCATCTCCTGCCATTTTTCTCTCGCTGTCATTATTTTTATTTGTCGCATCATGGTTACTTGTTGTCATAGTGATTTATCATTATGCCTGTAACAAGGGAACTATGGCATGAACCACATCTCTTAAATACACACATTGTACTTTGCTTTGGTGTAGAAAGTGGCTCTACTCAAAAAAGTCATTCAGTTCAGGTGCTGAAATTTGTGTATATTTTTATGTTTTGTAGTTGAAAAATACCAGAAAAAAAATTATATACGACAACATTTCCAGAATCAAAGCAAAATTAGGAGTAATAATACTATTGCTTTAAAGTGTGTTAACACCTGAACTGACTGTCATTTACATGTGACAACCCTTTTTTTTATTTTTTATTTTATTTATTTTTTGTTGTTGTTCATTTCCATTTTGTTTGACTCCTTGGTTTGCTGTGTCCTCATGTCGTGTGTGTGTGTGTGTGTGTAGTGTTTACTTTTTTGGGTTTGGTATTTAGTACCTCTGTGTGTCCTCACTGTGTTTTCTGAACTGAATGGCTTCCCTGTTGAGACTGAAGGAGTTTCAGTGGTGTGATCATCTGGGTGTGGTGCTAGTGGCTGTTGTCACCTTGTGCAGAGTCGTGTTGCTTTGCAACAGATAGACGTAGTTTATCCAAGGTCTCATCCCTGTTGGTGTATTTGAATAGCATCCGATTGTTATTGTCTCATTTCTATCTGCAGCATGACTCTGCTGGTTATCATGAGGATATTATTATATATAATTCTACAACATAAAAACAAGCTCACGCTGCAGGATTGATTCAGTTCATGAATAAAATGGACACTGTATAATCTGTATATCATATTAAATTTATTATAGTTACACTTCTCCAGCCATTTTGCTTAGAGAAAGTAGAACTATTTATTAATTTAGATAAATTAATATAAATTACATAAAGCTCGATTTCATAATTCAAAAAAGTTTTGGGCAAGAATGTACATTGAAACAGATTTTTCTATACATAGGTGATGCTTTTGCTGTGCAATGATCGGCACCTGACAGTTGTTCACCGTTACATCCATGAACATAATACTTAACTGTGGACATCCACAGTGTTAGATTAAGTAAATAAGACAATTGAATACAGGCAAAATATGTAATGTAACCATGAAATTGTGCCATAATCGGATAAATTTTCAAATGTTGTCACTCAGTCAGACCAAAGCAACAGCTGACCACAGAAATGACTGACATGTTTGTTTTTATTGACAACAAGCATCAGAAAAATAAAGTGAACTGGGGTAAACTGTTCAGGTTTTTTTTTTTTTCAAGTCCGTCTTAAACATACACACGTGCCCATATGTAATTGTAATCATTC
>NW_018128170.1:747576-782126 GCF_001952655.1 Monopterus albus | reverse complement strand
AAGAGAGATTGGGTTCAGTCTGCTTTGTGCAAAAATTGGTTCAAAATATCAGCCAAAGCTGTTGAGTCCTAAAGCAGTAGGAGTCTCGACCAAAGTCACTGTTTCTGTGTGTGTATGAAAAATGTATCTCATTTTTGTTTTATTGAATTAGAGGGATAATAAAAAGATTAAGTTTAAGATTTGTTGAACTCAGATTGCTGAAGCTTCACATAAGCTTTGGGCCGTGGAATGTACTTTAGTATAAAATAAGGACTGTGGATTATGTCCCCATCTCTTACTTTAAAAATCTATTATGGAGGATGTATTTGGAGGCAGTGTGGGCAGGATGATTACAATGACAGTAACCTCGCTCAGTGCACATATGGGCATGTTGGTGTAAAGACACTTGAAGAAATGTGAAAACTATCCCATAAGTGTTAAAAGGTTTGTTGGGTTGTTTCATAGTTGCTGTGTATGTCATATAATTATTTCCTAAGACATTTTTTAAGTTGGTTTTGAACGCACATGTAACGACCTAAAAATCCCTGTGTACTGCTTTGTTAAAGTGAGCAGGCCTGTGTAGGTTGTTGGGATTAGAGGAGAGTAGAGCCCTGGTGAAGTGTACCTGCCTTTTCTCTCCAGGGGCCGATGCCAGAGCAGCGGGCGGCTCACGCAGACGGCTACCGGCGGATCGGTGGATTGTAACAGTGCCATCTTTCCCTGCTCTTCACTTTAGCCGCTTTGCCCTCCAGGACTGCTCTCCTCCTTATTTTACTGACATATTTGGACTAGCACATAATGGAATTGTGTCTTTATCCTTATAGGAGACTGTGGTGCCTGTTTCAAAAGGCATTATGCATATTTGCCATTCCCTGCTGCCAAATGAAAACAGTGAAAAGGCTCCTGATGTTTTCCCGATGGGATTTTGATAAAAATATAAACTGTAACATCTACAGGCGACAAAGCTGTAGCATGACGAACTTTTTGGATGAGGCCAGTCTTTTGTGCTTGATTACAGGGAATCTTTTTTTTAGAATGCAGGGTCTGTTTTCTGGGAATGTTCTGTTATGCACTTGTACCATTTGCCCCTGTCGGAGACGGGGTGCTCACGTCCTCAGAGGCTAAGTTTTGCGACAGTTTGCCTAATGATCATCGAGGAGTGTTAACACAGACATGAGGTTAGTGCCTGACAGCCTCCTGACCATGCCCTAACAATCAAACCGTTCCTACCTGTGAATGTCAGGTGATGTTACTGTCTCCATATAGGTTTTATAGAGATTTTGTACTGAAGGGGCCAAGTTTTCACTGTTTGTCTTTTTTTGACACTAGCTGAATATTTCTTCAAACTACCTGTTTGTGTTCTGGGTCCATGTGTTATTTCTGATAATTTGGGTAATTGTGTTTGTGGGGAAAGTTTTTTTTTTTTTTTTTTTTTTTTTTTTAATTGTTTAATAAGAACTGTTCAGCTGATAACTTTTAATGTCAATCTATTGATGTATTTATTATTAGAAAATTCACATGAACTGACATATTGCACCCCTCATATTTGTTATTGTCATGGTTACCATGTATAGACTGTTTATTATTATTATTTATTTTAGTAGAATCATGTTGCTTTGTTTTATTTATGGATTAAATTATTTTAGATGAGGTGTCTAGAATACACTTTATATTTTATTTATTCTTTAGTGTATTGTCCTCTCCTCAAATATACCAGACTGATGTCTGGTATTTGTTTAATGCAAAAATCAAGATTAAAATAAAGCATCTAGCTCTCACAAATGTGATGTTTCTTTCTCATGACATTCTCTCACATGTTCGTCTGTCTACGCAGCACAAAGGCAAGACAGTTAAAATTTCATCATTTTATTACATTAGTAGCAATTTGATATCTTTCACTGTCTTCTCACCAGGATGAAAGGGAGAGGAAGATGAAGAACATGGAAGAACGTATGAGGGAAATTGAACTGTCGCTGCGTAATGTCAAACTGCTACTCAAAGAGAAGGTTGCTCTGCTGAAAGACCAGGTCAGTTTACTACACTCGCATTCACCAGAAGAAATTCAGTTTCGTCTTCACAGAAGCAAAATAACTTTAGGCCAAACACTGTCATCAGAACCAAATCTTATGTATGAATGACTTTTTTTCAGAGTGCTTCAGTTATAGAATTTATCTAATGTACAGCTAATGATCAGATCTGAGTTTATTAGAGACACAATATAAAAGTTATGCCTGACAACAGACCAGGAAATTCAGTGGGAAGTACTGTACCAAAGACTTGGGTTGTAGTAGCCAGTTGAAAAGGGAAGCAAAGTCTCAGAAGACCTAAGCCAGTTAGTACCTACCAGCGGTGTCTAAGGAGGGACAGATAGTGAACCAGTGACAGCGTCATGGACGCCCAAGGCTCACTGATGATGAGGTTGACCTACTGTAGATTAAATTTCGTGCCTGACAACAGACCAGGAAATTCAGTGGGAAGCACTGTACCAAAGACTTGGGTTGTAGTAGCCAGTTAGTACCTACCAACAGTGTCTAAGGAGGGACAGATAGTGAACCAGTGACAGCGTCATGGACGCCCAAGGCTCACTGATGATGAGGTTGACCTACTGTAGATTAAATTTCGTTGTTTCTTTTCAAAAGATCACTCTTTGTTAAAATGGTTAAAAATCAGAAATACTGTGCATTGGTCTCTATGAAGAGAGAGAGTCGGGGGCTGTTGTGTGGTGATATCACACCTAGAATGGTGCAGGTGTTGAATCGGTTTAAAAAAAAAAAAAAAAAAAAATCTGACTTGTCCTCATGACCACAGGTTTCACTCCTTTTACTAAATGATAGACATTAATGCTCTTTTAGACACTATAACTATGCAAACAGATTCACACAAGAGGTGCTGTGAACCTCAGTCACACAATTGCCAGTCAACTCCTGCATTGGGTCCTACGGTATATACACAGTATTGGGCAGGTGGTCATAATGTTATGGCAGATTGGCATATGTCTCGATACACATCTTCTGACAAATACAAGCAGATGATGTTTGCTCTAGTAACCAACATTAATGAAATGGAAAATTTTTTAAGCAGATTTATTTTAAAGGAGTTCCCCTGTCTGTGGCTTCTCTAGCGGTACAAGAATGGCAAAGCAGATGTGTTGATCAAAGACCTGTACGTGGAGAACGCCCAGCTGCTGAAAGCTCTGGAGATGACCGAACAGCGGCAGAATATCACTGAGAAGAAGAACTACCTACTGGAAGAGAAGATCTCCAGCCTTAACAAGATAGTGCGAGACCTGAACCCATCACACCTTCCCACACTACCCTACCACTATCAGTGCTCATGATGCATCACTTTGGATTTTAACAGTACTCCAAAGTCAACCATAAACTGCACTGTTTATTTACTATATTTTTTTATGTCTTTAAAACCTTTTTTTTTATTGCATTATGTCTTGTGCAACTGATCCAACCAAAGGGATGAGAAAATGGGTTTTCTGTTGCATCTTTAACATAATTTCAGCCTAAATGTTAAGTATGTACTGTATTTGTTCGTTTTATTGAGGCAGTAAATTTGTTTTTGTGTTGAACCTATGAAGAAACAAATGTGAAGGTTAGGCTGTAAAGAAATTTGCTATTTTATAGTAAATTATAACTTAAATATGTTTCAAAGCAGTAACTGTTACTAGTAAATGAGTAGCTCTTTTATCATGACACAGTATTTTCCTTCTAAAGAGAAGAGCAATACACGTTTTAGTTGTTTGTCTGTTATCAAAGAGATTGATGGTGTTGATCTCCATCTTCCTTCTCTAGCCCTTATGTAAGGAAACCAAAACCAGTCAGTAATAAAATTATGCAAGCAAAAAAGTCATAATATAGTCGCATTTTAAAGGTATTTGCCTTTGTTCAACACTACCTGAAGTTACATTCACTTTAAATGTCTGTCAAGTGGCAATATTTGCTATTTAAGTGTATTTGAATAAAACCCAGTGTTCTTCTGCAAAACCTATAGCTGCATTCGAAGACTGGCATAAGCAATGTCTTTGATTCAAGTGTCATTGCTACAGTGCAAGATGAAATCGGGGTCATATTTTGCTTTCTGGGGTTAAATAAAATATATGTACACTGTCTGCTATGATTTCTTGGACTTTGTGTTTCCTTGTAATTAAGTATTTTTGACACATTCAATTTATGGCAATTCTAATGAATGTGGTTAACATTGTCGTTTTTTGTTTGTTTTGGAGATATGGCTGATTTATGTAAAAGTGAAGTCTATCTCCTGAAGATTTATTGTTGCACTTAAAGATTGTTAGCCAGGAAGTCACAATTATGTGACAGTTAAAATTATCAGTCACATTTTCGACGTGTTTATATTTATAGCATTATTTTGGCTTAAAAGGTCAAAACTCATTTTTTTAAGTTGGATTTTTATCTGGAAGTCCCAAAGTCAAAATGAGATGCATGTCTTTCGACGTGTTTATATTTATAGCATTATTTTGGCTTAAAAGGTCAAAACTCGTTTTTTTAAGTTGGATTTTTATCTTCGTTTCGATTTTTTTTTTTTTTTTTACTTTTTAAGGTAATATTGTGCAATACAAAGTCAAATGTGCCTTTTTGTCTAATACATTTTACTTTGTCACGTTATTTGACCTTCCATGAATACTTTTTTTAATCGTGACTAACTTTTATTTTTTGTTATTTTACTGGCGGAAACTGCTTCCGCTCGGTTGTTAACATTGTGTTTTAGCTGAAGGATCTGCTCGTTGATGGTAAGGTACCAGAGGGCCAGGGCGGTGCAGCGCCAGTCCCGGTGAGGACCAGTGGTGGGTGTGCAGCGCTGCTCAGACCGGACTGGACGCTTCCAGTAGCTCAGATTAGCTGGCTAACTTGCTGCTAGCTAATCACAAGCCTAAAATGTTTACTTTCTGCGCCTTGCAAGTTCAACGCGATGGTCGCAGAGTTGAAGGATTTTGCCATGTCATTACAGCGCCGTGTTGTTAATGTTTCCGAGGCCTGAGTTATGCTCTCACGAAAGAAAAGCAAAAGCGAAACGTCGAAACCAGCCGAAGTACACGGGAAATATGTGAAGAAGGAAACGTCGCCGCTCTTGAGAAGTAAGCGCAACAAGTTGTTAGCGAGCTAGCTCAAACTAGCGTCAGTTAGCATGCTAAAGGAGTTAACATAGTGCTGAAAAAAAAGTAGCAAACTAGCATTAGCCGACTAAATGAAATGAATGCATGTGTGGGAACATTTGGCCACATTATTGTGTGTCACAAGCTTGTAACTAAGTTGGCGTTTTCTAAATGTAATCAAATAAGCTGTTAACCTGGTGTCTCGTTTTTTGCTAGCTACGTGATTGGTACATTAACATCAGCTGCACTGTTAAAGGAAGATTATGAGATAACGGTAATAAGATTGCTGGCGAGTATTTCCAGTTAAAGTTTGATTTATTGTACATGTATTTGTAACCGTGTCCTGACACCATTTTCAGCGGAGTGGTTTACTAAAAAGTTTGATTAATATCTAATTAATGTGCATTGGTACAAAGTGAATGAGTGTCGTCATCTGCTGTGGACAGTCCGGTGTTAAATAGCATATTAGTAAGAAAAAAGTCTTTTCGTTGACTGACTTACAGTTCCGTTATATCGTTAACGTTTCCCCTATTAGTACTGAGTAGTTATTAGGAGTGTGTGAAGAAGTATTATGAGCACTTAGAACGTCACTTATATTGCAGTGGCTGTATTGTGCTGTTACAAGTAGAGGTCCTGTATTAAAATTATTATTCAAGTAAAAATGTAAAAGTACTATTAGTTAAATAAACAAATGTATCAAGTAAAGTATTCATTACACAGACGGTGGCGATATCTTGCACTAAAATATAGTTGAGTATGGAAAATACTCAAGTAAAATTACAGTACCTTCGAAGTGTTTGCAAGCATAGTACTTGAGTACATTTACTTAGTTACATAACTGAGCTGCCTGTTGGAACTTCTACTGAGTTGCACTTATTGTGTTCATGTGGTTGCAGATCTTATGCCATCATTTATCCGCCATGGACCCACTATTCCCAGACGTACAGAGGTCCCTCTGCCAGAGATGGGGCCCTCTGCCTACCCTGTGGCACCCAGCCGGGAGCCTGCAGTGTCCCGCAACAAGAGTTTCCTCCGTACACCTGTGCAGAGACCTCCTCATGAGGTGGCCCGCAGAGAGAGCAACCGCATGTCAGCACCTCCATACCTGCCTCGCAGTCTGGGAGAGCTGCCCCATGAGTACCGAGGCTCCTCACAGTCCTTCCTCACAGATGTGAGCCCCTTGTCTGAGAATGGAGACGCTGCCCGGTATTATTACCCCTCTGATCCTTACTATGACAACCAGCAGCACCAACAACAACAGCAGCGCCAGCCAAGGAGGGTCCCAGACCGCTTTCCTGAGGACTATAGATACTATGAACATAATGAACACAACTTCCAAAGACTTCCTCGACAACACACTCCCCCAGCTCCAAGCAGACCACCTTCAGGTACGATGTGTTTTGCTTCTCACTTTTTAGAGTTTTGGATGAGATTTTGTTTTTTAAGTAATCAAGGGACAGTGAGAAGGTACTGGAAATAAGAGAGTTGCATGCTTTAACTGCATACACTGCAAATTATCTAGTACACGGTCTCTAAACTTAAATTAGTCTCTTTATAACTTTGTCTTATTTGAGGATGAGTGAAATTTCCCCAGTCTACAGCATTTCTGATATTTCTGATTGCTGTTTTGAAATGGCAGAGTATTATGAACGGGTTTTGGACCGCGTGGGCTACTCTGAAAGGATTGTAAGCTCGAAACAGCTCCAAAAAAGACTTATTTCAGTTTTCTTATTGGTCTACATTGTAAACAGTGTGATGTAAATGTGTAATTTCCATGAAATTAAATGTTTAGGGGCTCGCAAGAATGTTTCAACCCACCCCAAATGAGAGCACGTTTTATATTGTGGCTGACTTCTCAGAGTCACAGATAAGGTTTAGTATTATGTCAGGCCTGCCCATCACATCATGGAGGTTTGTTTGAAGTGAAGTTAAACAGGTATTAGAGGCTCAGCACTGTTCACCTCTGTTTGCTGAATCTATCTGCTGCCAAACTTGTAATTTACAGACCGCCTCCAGTCAAATATCTCGGCCTCAAATTGCTCACTGCTATGAATCATCTTGAGTTTAGGTTCTGCCCTGTGTATGTTCACATTACTCAAAGACTAATGCGTGGTAATTTGGAATGTTTTGGAGCAGTCACTCCCCCTAAACTTGGCAGAATCTTCCTTTATAAGCAGCTTATGTTTGTACTATAAAAATGTCATTTTTACAATAGTATCAAAAATAGCTGTTTAAATCTTTTTTTTCTAGCATATACAACTTTAGGGTTCTTTAATTTATTTCCTAATTCCTGGCTTATTTTGAATTGACAAAAGGTGAACATTGGCATAAATCTGTCAAAGTTGGGTACAAGCTACAGTTTGCAGTGCAGACATCAAAGTTTTATTACTTGCGTATGAGCATTGCCTACAAACATACACAATTGGAAAAATCATCTATTTTTGCAGAAGACACGAACATTTGAACTTAGGTAAAGTTTAAGTTAAAAAAATCAATCAAAATTTATCTTGTCCTTTGAAAAACAAATCTGTGCGTTTTTCAGGAAATAGTAAAAATCTAAATCTGTATTATATTATAGGGATTTCTTGTCAGAATTTGATAGTTGGTGATTTTTGCTTGTAGTGAAGACTAACTAGATGTCGTGAAGTGACTATTTTATGCCTTTAGATCAACTACCTCATCACTACTTGAAAATATTCCTGACTGTATCCAGTGAAATTCCTGTGATGCATTCAGGTTTGGGTCTGCAGCGAGGATGGCTCTCTGCCATTTTCCTGGAGAAAAGGGCAGCGACGATGATGATGATGATGATGATGTGGTGGTGGTGGAGGAGGAGTGCATTTCTGTGGAGCACATTCCATCCCCTCATTCAGCAGCTGGCTAAGTGCTCCAGCTCTTTTGCCGCCTTTATTGTGCAGAATTTCTCAGACTGCGGCTGCCATTTTATTGAGACAACCACACATTCTCCTGTGTTTTCAGATGCTTGTTTAAAGCCGTAATACTTCTCTGTGTAACTCATCTACGTAGCTGTTGACTTGACATTCCATGCTGAATTTATTCGCTAATAAAACCTGTTGAATGACCCCACTCTGCTGTCATCAAGCTGACATGAAAGAACTAGCAGCAACGAAGGCCAACCTCTGCATCACATCAAGTCGTCTTTGTCTGGATCAATCAGGTTGAAAAAGCGGCACTTGAATACACCACACAGAGGACAGTTAAGGGCTGACTAGCACATATGGTCTGTACCTGCATGACAAAAATAACTCCCCCTGCCAGCAGGTGGCGGTGTCTTTATTCACCTTTCAGAAAGGGAAAGAAGAAAAGCTAGAACGTCGAAGTATAAGCTATAAACAAACATCTCCGTGCAAAATAGCAGCCATGAGGGTCAGTGGAGAGCTGAGGACGTTTTACACTTGTTGGAGACTTATGGAGAAGCTTATGATCAAGCCAAAGGAACATGTAACAGTTTTTGAGAAAAATGAGCGATTTGACGTCACATAAATTCTTGTATGCGTGTGGCTCGCATTTCAATTAACCGTGCACATGCTTGACAGTTTAGGGCCTCAGCAGTGTTCACACTGGAGCCATTTACAAATGTGAACCATGAACACAAAAAAGTCTGATCTGATGAAAAGAGAATTAAGCATTAAGTCCTGTAATGTGAACATGGCCCAAGATGCGCCCTCACAACAGTCAGAGTCTGAGAGATTAAGCAACCCTGTCACAATCTCTGCTGTACTTAAAACGGCATCAGTCATGCTTTAAGTGGTGATTCATTGCATTCCTCTCTTATCCTGCTGTATGTTCAGTTGCCACATCAGAATGACCTTTTAAATTCTCTACATTTCTGCTTTAAATGACATTTTCCCACACAAAGTGTTTTTAAAAAGATTACCCAAACTATTTCATCTTTCCCAGAGGCACATTTAGCTGGCAGCTGCTCTGCTGCGTGTTTGTTCAGACGTCCTGCCTCTCCCTCTAGGTTTCTAAAAAGAAATGTTTGTTTTCCTCAGGCATAGGTCGAATACAGGCTAAGTCCCTGGGGAACCTGTCCAGCCTAACAGGAGAGGACCTCCCACTTCCAGCTGGCTGGACTGTTGACTGGACCATCCGTGGCAGGAAGTACTACATCGACCACAACACTAACACTACACACTGGAGCCACCCTCTGGAGAGGGAGGGGCTCCCTCCTGGCTGGGAGAGGGTGGAATCAGCCGAGTTTGGGGTCTACTATGTGGATCACATCAACAAGAGGGCACAGTATCGTCACCCGTGTGCTCCAAGGTGAGCTGCTGAAAACTGGAGGGTTCTGTGTTAAATTGAGTTATTTTATACTTCACCTGTTAATTCTGTAGGCACAGTACTACATTGTGTGTGTCTTTTCCAGTGTGCCTCGTTATGATCAGCCCCCACCACTGCCGCCTCCTGTGACCTATCAGCCACGTCCTGCGGAGAGGAACCAGCCGATGCTGGTGCCAGCTAACCCGTACCACACAGCCGAGATCCCAGACTGGCTGCAGGTGTACGCCCGCGCACCACTAAAGTGAGTACTATGAATGCAGACATGTTTCTGAGCAAAGATAAATTGGTATTAAATAAAAGTATAGTAATAAACAAATTAATTAAAAAATGTGGCAGAACTACAACATAATAGTAAAAGATACAAAAGACTAAACTGAATCTTGATTCAGCTCTAATCGTAACATTAATGATATAGCAATCTACTTAAGTATTTAATTATGTTTATGATGTTACGATGAATATGTTTTATAATAGACCATGGATGATTTATCCATTAGCTTCCCTCTAGTGGATATACAGGAAGTTTATTTTAATCCTGCGCATACAAATATGTGAACAGCTCTGCTCTTGTCCTAGCCACTTGACCTACGCTTGGGAAAAAGTCTAATAAAGGGATCTGTCATAAAAACGTTGTGCAGGGCAAATACTAATCAAGTCAAATCAAATTTTATTTGTATAGCGCCAAATCACAACAAAAGTCATCTCAGGACACTTTACAAAGTCAGGTCTAGACCTTACTGTTATCAATATTATTACATAAGGAAAACCCAACAAATACTACACAAACTCCACAGATTACATAGGGAAAACCCAACAAATACTACACTAACTCCACACGGTACTGATACAGACTTGTGACAAATTCAAGGAAAACCCAGAGTCAGTGAGTGGTATCCTCCAGGATGACGGTGCCCCCGTGCACAGGGCACGAGGGTTCACTGAAATGATGAGTACGATAGTTATGTGAAGCATAAGCTGTGGCCTTCACAGTCAGCAGATCTCAACCCAGTAGAACACCTATGGGAGATTTTGGAGTGACGTGTCATGCTGGCCGTACACCAGCAGACTATAATATTACTTTTAAAAGACCAACGTCTGAAACGCTCTCGCATCTAAAATCAATGTGTCATTAGTCACATCAAGTTTGTCATGACTATTTCCCATCATGCTCCTGGTGGGAAGTTACAAGAAGAAAGAATTGAAAAATAGAGCAGGAACACAAGCAGCCTTTTGCCTACAGCTGCACTTGTGTTGGCATTGTTTTGCATAGAAAAAACAGCCAAGAAGGAAAAGAGAAGGCATCGCCAACCCACGTTGACTAAAAGGGGACAGCAAGCACCTTTTTTCTTCACCTGTTGGTTGTTTACGATGTTCACGTCACTAGTCTTGGCTTATGCAAGCAAAGACTTTTGATGATGGTTGATTGTACTGGAAAATCAAGACCAAAAAAGTGACTTAATACAGCTTGTATCACCTCCTTACACCAAACTACTGAGATGACACGAGCACAACATGACTAGCAGAATTTTCATGATTTTATTGTGACGTTTGTCTGCAACTAGAAATTGCTTGAGAAGTCGTTTGGTGTAAGGCCGGCATTTGAGAGCACTCTCTACCACCATCATCAAAACACCAGATGAGGGAATATCTTTATGAAGAATGACTTTCATCCCTCCAGTAGAGTTCAGAGACTTGTAGAATCACTGCCAACGTGCACTGAAGCTGTTCTGGTGGCATGATGTGGTCCAAATGAGATGCTTTATGCTAGGTTTCCTCTATCACCCGTCTGTAATTTACAGTGGGTATCTTTTTCTTTTACATCAGGTATGACCACATCTTGAAGTGGGAGTTGTTCCAGCTGGCAGACTTGGACACGTATCAGGGCATGCTGAAGCTGCTCTTCATGAAGGAGCTGGAACACATTGTCAAATCCTACGAGGCGTACCGGCAGGCGCTGCTGTCCGAGGTGGAGGCTCGCAAACAGCGGCAGCAGTGGTACACCCAGCAGTCCACCAAGAATTTTATGGGGAACATGTGATGTGCATGTGCAGCAGCCATGCCTCCCTGAGGTCTGCACAGTTTGGGAGTGGTCACAGTTTCCTTTGAAATCATGATGGACTCTTAATTGCCTCTTTCCCAGCCACATCTGTGCCTTCGCTTGATCCAAATATATCAGCCAGGAAGACGACATTGACGCGGGGTCCTTTTTCCCCATGTGACACTCCAGTTTATGAAAGACCATGTGACTGAACGACACTCCAATGAAGAAAATAACCTATAGCGTGCCACATCTTGGGAAACTGCCCCTGGTGCCATTTACAGCCACTGCCCTAAGAACTGTTGCTGTAAGTTCTCTTTTTTTTTAGACTGAGGAGGACCGAGTTAGAGATTGTGCCTTTCAGTAAACACAACAGCGTTTTTTACAGTGTCTGCTCATATTGTGTATACAACAGCTCCTCTGTCATTTTTTCCTGTGGGAGAAAATGACAGGCAGCTGCTTCTAATTTGTTCCTGTATGAAATACTTCATGACCGTTTTTTCCTTTGCTTTGGTACCCTCATAAACTGAAACCACACACTTTTATATTAAAAAAGGTGTGGGATTGTTCTCTTTTTATGACCTACTGTATACCAAAACTTTACCAGATATTTAAGTTTTGATATGAACTGTCTTTATTTAAAGACCTTTGATGGATGAAGCATCACATTTGATGCAGTGGTTTGAGCATCCTTTGGCTCTTGGCATTACTGTAAGTCAGGAATCTTTGTGTGTGTGTGTGTGTGTGTGTGTGTGTGTGTGTGTGTGTGTGTGTGTGTGTGTGTGTGTGTGATGAAACATAAATAAGCTACTGGAACTTTTTAAAACACTTCAGAAGACATGTTAAGTTTTCCCAGCAAGTGCAATTCAGTTTCTTCTTGTTTCATTTTCTGAACATTTCTTGCTTTGGTAATGCCTTATCGTTACAGACTGACGCGTCTCCTTTGTGATTCAGTGGAAGTGCAGCTTCCTCGAAGCATATTTTATTGACAACCAAATTAAAAACTAAAATGAAGCCTGTTAAAGATATTCATAAACGTCTTACACTCGGAGGTTGTTTTGTCTACAGACAAAATATAGGAAAACTAACACTATCATGTAAAAAATAATGCCATGAGGCTATTTTACAGCAAGGAAAATACAAGTGGTTTATTGGACTCTTATGTAAGAGTAATTGAAAATTCATACACTTCTGCATGTCCTAGAAGGGTGTAAAGTAACCTTTGCTTTCTCTTTGGCGAGTCCTTCACTGTGCCAGGTCTCAGTCTCTCCTCTTCAGTGTCGTTTTGTACATATTTAACTTTGTGGATTGAATATACAAGACATAAGCAATAAAGTCTACAGTGAATTAAAATACACTTGGGACCTTTCAGTCATTTCATTACTTTTACGTTGAGTTTTTAACAGATGTAAATTGAGACAAATTAAAGCAACTGTATATTTTTGAAATGTCAGTGACACTGTTAAAGGGTTGGACAATTATCCTTATATACTTGCCAAACCAGCTACTATACTGCTTGAAGTCTTATAAAACCAGAAATGGTGTTTGAAAACACTGGTTAAATATTAAATCTCAAATCTTCTTTGCCTCGTTGTCTGTAATGGAGAACACCGCACAGCTGCTTGCCCCAGCTTGCAGCTTTACTAATTTAGTTCACTCTCATTTCTCTGATGGTGTCGTTTTCGTCCACACCAAACTAAAAAGCGACAGTACAGCACCGACTGGCAAACAGTTCCTAGAGACTAGCTGGTGAACACGGGAGCATTTAGGAGATAAAGAGCCAAATATTTCCCTCAGGAGTTGATTGAAGCCAAAAAGCTCTCAGTAATGTGATGAGGAAACTGCAGAGCGGACTTCTCAGGGAAGTAGGAGACATCTTGTATCTAGCAGTTAAACTTTTGAAATGGAAAAATGGTTGTATATTCATCAACTGGATTTTTCAACAAGGAAGAAAGAGTAATTTTACACATTTTTAATAAATGGCGGAGGAAACGGTATCAGACACATTATCTGAGAGGAATCTTTAAAGAAATGACTCAAGTCTAGTTTAATTTGGTCCAACTTTATTATTTATCTCTTTGTAACTGAAATGTTGCAATGCGTGTGCGGAAACTTAGCGCTTGGAGCAGCTCGCCCAGAGGTTGATTCATTTGACCCATCAGTACACAGAGGCTCCCACCACATCCAGTGTTGATTTAAGTGTTGGCAGCTTTAGGAATGAATCGTTAACTCCAAGAAAAGCATGCTTTTTCCCCTCCTCGCTAACGGACACTATCTTCAGTTCATGATGATTCATGAGTGTAATGCTAACACATTGCAAACAAATGCTTCTTTTCTGATTTATAATTGGGCGTAGCACTTCAACATGATGGAAAAAATGGGATTTTAAAGCCTCACGAATCTCAAACTGGACTTGGATGGTTGTCTGTGTGTGAAGGCCTCCATGATGTTGATTATACATTGTGGAAGACTGAGAAGAAGCCACACTCTTGCGGTGCCTTTAAATGTTCAACCCTTGAGTTCAGACCTCAGTATGAACTTTGCTAAATATGCATGACAGAGTTCTTGTCCCGTTGGTGACCAGATCTTAGAGGGGGAAAACCTTGTTGTTGCTGCAGCTGGATGTGATTCTGGATTATTCACCAAGCTAAAAACAATAACCACAGTTATACAAATGTGCAGTAGCAGTCTACAAAGCCAAAGTATTCGAACATCGAACAGTGCTGTCACTGATACAAGCCTTTTGTTTACAAATGCAAGCTGTTTTGGAAACACAAAAAGACAGGGCCTGGACTCTTTCACCATGCAACAGTCTTTCCACAGATGATTCAACATAAGTGTGTGAAGATGATGAAAGAGATGTGGAATGAGGATCCTTTTCCAAAGCAGGCCTGTCGCCCCGCCTAATAGCATCGAGCTTTGCTTTCTCGGTGGCTGCAGAATAGCTACATTCCTCGGATTTGCTCGAACATTCAGTGAGAAACAACAATGGCTGCACTCGCCGCCTCTATGTTACAATGGGAGCTGAACACACTATTTCCCCTCGACCTCCAAACACACACAGCAGATCACCAGGTAGTAAATACAAAACTGCGAGCGGGCTATAAAGTGACAAACAATGTCAGCTGTGTTGTGTAAACTTTAAACTGTTGCTACTGTGTTTGTGTCTGTCCACCCAGTGCTGCTGTTTCAGGCCAGCAAAAAGCTACTTCCCTGATCTAGGACTCTGTCAGAAGTAACACCAACCTCCAAAACAAAAGACTTAAACCCATAAATGTGCCATTAAGTGTGTGCATGTAGCTAGGCTAGGGCAGATGTTGAAAAAAAATGGGATTTTAAAACCTCAGGTTATGGCACCAAACCACTTTGTCACAACCATTAAAACATTTTTTTTATCAAGTATGGCTGGTTGCAGAGCTTAAGGATGACAGACATTAACCATTTACCAAACTGATGCTGCTTGTAACGCTTCATTATTTTACATAGAGTACATATTTTGGCTTTCAAACATCACAGATCATAGATATTGTTTCTTATAAACAGCACAAAACTTCAAAGAACAGAACAATCGTCACAAATGGGGATTTCACAGATTTGGCTACACTGAAAATCATCATCAGTGACAAATGATGAGAAAACCCATCTGATATGAGATGAGCAGCTGACTGGAGGTTGGATATGCCGAGGCCTCCCCTGCCTACAGCATCTGTACAGGTGTTTTAACGGACAAGAAGTGAAAAACAAGTCATGACGAGTCATGATGTTCATCGGCAAGAGATGCTCTGACATTGCCTAAACATGAACAGTCCACTATTAGGTTTAAAGGAGTGAATGTACTGGTGGGCGGCACCGGCCAGTACCAGAATAGAAGAGTGCCCGATGGGTGAGGATGTTCCTCCTCCCTCCTCCCCCTGTCCATCACCAGGAAGTCCCTGCTGTGTCCCGTCTTATCTAATCATTCTCTCTTCTTGCCCTGCTCCCCTGCAGCCTCCTCCACCTGAGGCCCGGGGAAGGCGTGGTGGTACAGGTGCCTGTGATTGGCTGCTACATTATACAGCTTGTAGAGAGCCTGTGGAGCAGAGACAGGTGTGGTGGTGAGAGGGAGGAAATGTAACTCCTCAAGGTGGCTAAAGAAAGTGTCGTGACAGTGATACAGTTCAGCTATGTGGATGGGTGAAGGCAAAACTGCAGTGCAGGGGGCCCCTGTTAGCTCTCCCTGCTCCCACTGTGCAATGTGTAAAGTTTTTCCAAGGGTGTATGTTTGATTTCAAATCTAAATGTTTTTGCCAGTAGTGTAGGCAGGTGTTCCTTTCAGGCTGCATAGAGCCCCAGTAGCAACCTTTACGTAGCCTGAGAGGCAAAACCAAGGGCAAAAAGCACTTGCTGTGAGCACATAGTAAAAACTGATGACACTCAGATGAGTGTGCAAACATTTTTATGAATGCAGAAGTTCTCTCATCTACAGTGGGTGGACAGTGAGAGAATGTTTTCTCTTCTCCAGTCCACAGTCAAAATCACACCTCTAAAATGTTTTGTGGTAGAATATTACATGAGCTCAGATTTGAAGTAATTTGAAGATGTACATTCACTTATAAATATGAAGCACTAAAGAAGTCCTTCACACACAGCGAAGGGACTTTCTTTAAATGTCAGAACCTCAAGATCAGCTAATAAAACAGGACCGACCTCAAGGGCCATAATCAGGCCAGTACTGTGCCTCAGTGGTGCCTTTTGTCCTCCCAGTTAACTCAGCACAAAGCAGCTGATACACAGTAAGTGTGGAGTCCAATTTCCTATTACTATAAAACTCAAAGCTGCTCTTTGGAATCCATGCCTTAGTAAATAAATATTGCCACTTTGATTGCTGCACTTACCTCATTTGTGCTCCCCTGCAGATGCATTAAAAACAGAAAATACATCATGTGAGCACAAATACAAACAAATATATATATAGTTCAATAACAGCATTTTGTAATGGATCTGAGCTGGGATGGATTTTCTGTTTGTGATTTAAAGGAGATTGTTGCCCTCTAGTGGTTGACAAGTGCTTTAAATTACTAACATAAAGATGGGTGACAAAAAGAAAATCCTTAATAAATGAGTCAGAATTTAGCCCTTCCAGAGTCAAATGTGAAGTCTTCAAATGCCTTGTTTTGTCCAACCAACAAATCCTGGGTTTTTATTTGGCTGTACATGCAGCAGACTGAGTCCAAACCAGATGTCAATGATACAATTTGATGTCTTTTCTTTTAGCTGCCATCGAACACCAGAAACTATTTTTAAAAAATCACCTTTTGCACTCTAATCCCTGAACATCATTGTGCTCTGTAAGTGCTGACAGTTTAAAGTGATTTCCCCTCTCTTCTCTCTTTTCTGCAGCTCTTTTAGTTGTGCGCTGGTGATCAATATGTAATTTAAACTGTCTGCTGTGTTTGGTTAGATGTGCATCAGTTTGGGCACGTTTTTGTAAGGTGTGTGAAGATTCTTGCATTATTCATGAACTAAACTTGGTGAGTACAGATTCAAATACTGGTGAAGTTAGACAGCCAGATTTGTTTTTGACTTCAGTCAAGTTTACGTTTTCTTCTTTTACCTGGTCCCACAGTGCACCAGCCACCTGGTCGATGACGGCGCCAAGTTCTCGGTATTCCCCGGAGTACCGGATGTAGGCCCAGGTGCAGAGAGTGATCAATGCCAGACCCAGGATCATGTTACACAAGCTGGCAATGATGTCCACACCCACAAAGCCCGTGATGCCCGCAGCCACGTACATGACAAAGATGACCACGAACAGGGTGGCCGGCGTGCGGGCAGCGTGGAAAATGTTCTTGGAGTCATTGTGCTTGATGTACTGGACAAAGACCTCGTCGATCTCCCCCTCCAGCTGCTGCAGGTAACGCCGGCTGAACTCTTCGCCCCCCATCTTCTTCACACCCCGAAACACCTGCAGGGCCTCCTCTCTGATGACGCCGTGCCGGGCCTGCAGCTCGTTGGGGGCCAGGAAGGGCCGATCGCCACCACAGATCTGGGGACAGAACAGAGAGGACCAGTAAGGAAGGATCATACAGCTGGTGATCAGTCTGGGATTTATTTACTTGAAAATCCTGTTTATGCTTTTACCTACCTCCTCCATTTTTTTGTTGTACAGATCCTTTGCAGCTGCGACTGCTGCCAAGTTATTTGCCTCTGCTGTGGCCTAAGAGCAAGAACAAGAAAACATAGTGTTGATTTTTTTTTAGAAAAAAATCACTTCTTCTCCTAGACTTCCATAGTCTCGGAGCTGCTACAGCCCTGTCACCTCATGATTTCAGTTTTGATCCCAGCACCTTTAAAAGCAACTGATGTGACAACCTTAATGAGCGCATTACGTTATGTGCATGAAGATATTTAAATTGGTGCAATATGGAAAAGTTTTCTTAAATACAATCCTCTACATTAGCAAAACAATAACAAAGCATCTACCTGCAGCATGGACTTTGGATGAGGCAGCTCCTCACCTTGGTAGATTTTGATGTAAGCCTGGATTAAACAGTGAAGACAAAAATCAGGAAGAGTACAGTTCAGTAAAAGGACAATATATGACTTTATATCCAGTCTGCGGGGGCAGAATAAGAAATATGTCACTTGATAATTAGTATCATAGTGTTTAGCAGCAGAAGTCTGATTTTATAACGTGGCAAAACAAGATACACATTAAGTGCTTAAAGCAGGCTAGTGCATTTCATTAGCAACATGGTCCTTCGCTCTGACCTTAAAGTACTCCACCAGGCCTCTGCAGGTGATTTTGCTGCCGTTGATCTCCTTTACATCGATATTATGAGGGCTGAGGAGCCAGGGGACCAAAACCTTCAGGTTGTTTATGAACTCGCCATCAATTTCTAGACAGGGCGGAGAGGCAGCTGCTGGTGAGTATGTGCTGAAGTTTACCGGTGGTAGCACAGCTACTGTGGCAAAAGCTGCAGCGCACCACCTGCTCCTGTACAATTTGTAAGTGCTGAACTCTGCACTGGCTGTCTAGTTACACATTTATACCTGTTAGAAGTCAGGCAGCATTGTTTAAGTATGTATGCCTTTTATATTTTACCAGGGGGCTCTAAAACAGACCCACACTGTGCAGTACTGTAAAATGTATTAGGTTTCTATTAGTTTTTAACACATTACAGGTTTTAATACATTTTAGTTAGCATTATAAATAATGAATTAACCCTTACTGAACATAGTCTGTCAATCCTCTTCTTTATGTTTAATGTGAATCACCAATGTAACCCATCAATTCACATTTTCTTTATGTGAAAGTGTAGTTTGCCTGTGTCAGAACTTCTAATATTTCATTTTACAAAATACAAAAGCCATTAAAAAGAAAACATAGTTTGCCAAAAGATTAGATTCTTATTTAGCCTCCAAAGGGGCCCAAATGTTCCATTCTGATCATGAACTTAGTCTTTTTGCCATTTAAACCATTACATTTCAAAGCAATAAGCAAAGAGATGGCTGAAGTGTACCTTTAATTCTTCCGTCAAAGTTTGGGTTAGTGGCCACTTTGAGGCCGGGGTGAGGCATCAGGAAACAGGAGATGTTGGTGAAGCAGGAGTGGATGTGTTTCCGCACATTCTGCAGCTCTTCGTGCTGGTTCTCAGAGATCTGAACCACAAACACAACCAGTGAGACATTAATCTTGTGGCTACAGAGGAGCCTGAAAGTCTGAACCTCGCTAACATCAGTAACAACTGACCTTCAGTCTCTTCTCGAGGAACTTCATGCCTCCTTCCTGACCATAGGAAAACTCGTATGGAAAGCTCCAGTCTCGAACAAGGAAAATCATGGACTACGAGAAGGAGAAGTGTACGTTATGACACTTGTTAATAATATTTAGTTCTGTAAATGATGGTCTCTTTCATAGCAGCTGTTCAAACCCTTAACTTAACATTAAATTGCCATTTATAACAAACCCTCATCACAATCTGCTTAAAAGAATTATTACCAGTCATTTGTAACTGTCATCTATTTAATCAACACGTGCAGTGAGAGTAAGTAACATGTAGTACCTGGAATGGTTTGAGGAAAGTCTCCTCCATTGCAAGTCTGCCATACTCAGTGAAAAGCTGAAATAAAACAAGACGGACTCTTTTTATGAGTGATCGACAGGCTTGTGCCACTAGGATGGTCTGTGGGAGCACATGGATGCAGAATTTGAATACATGTGAATGTTAATTAATTACAACTGGTGGGTTATGTTTCCAATATAAACCCTATAACCAAATACTTGACACTTCTGGCTGAAAACTGGGCTTCAAATCTGGACTTTGCTCTTTAAGTTTTCAGGTATGCATTAGTGTTGACACTTAGCAGTGTTACCTGCAGGTGCTGCAGGTCGTCCTCTTGTACATTCTGTGAGATGTTGTAAACCTGAAAAAGACAGTTCATTTACAGTGTCATTTCTTTAAAGCATTTCCAAAGAGACGTACACAGTATAAGACTACTGAATACAAGTATTTTGATGTTTGGAAACGAAGGAACATAACATTCAAAGAACAAACGAGTTTACAGCCGAGCTATCAGCTTCTGTGAGGATCTACAGCAAAGCTTTGAGATAAATGCTAATATCTGCATGCTAACATGTTTATGTTAAGCAGAGATCATGTTAAATTAGCAGTAAACACTTCATCCTGGGGGGAACAGGAATATGAGGGCCACGTTTTATGGCAGTCCATCCTAGTTGATAGTTCAGTCAGGACCAAAGTAATGCAGCAACCAACAGGATTGACATAAAGACCCAACGCTAGCACAGCTAAGGCTAAGATATGTTCATCATTCCTACTCAGGCATTCACATACATATGCACAGTCTTTACTAAAGTAAAGCTGGGTGAGGTGGGTTAAACTCACTGTACCTGCATGGAGCTTATCATGGTGCTGAGAGCGAACACAGTGGCTGAATCCCTCAGTGTCGACTGGCTGTCAAATGTGCCCTGTGTGTCCATCAGTAACACCGCAACCTGTGTAATGACACGGATGAAAACACTGACCTGTACGGCAAGGTGGTCTCTGTGTTCCTCATGCCTCTATTGTGCTGAGTAAAGTGACATGTAATAATGTGAAGGATTCAAATCCAAACAACATACATGAATAGAAAGGAGTTTTTAAAATGTAATCTGTTGCCTGCTGATTAATAAAACAAGAGACAGTTTAAACCAATGGGGGAAAGATTATCTGAGCACACTGTGCCATACTGAATCATGTCAGTGTTCCACTGTAATTACCTATTCTGCTCAGCTAGAGAAAACTTAACAGGCTTCACCTTTCTTCCATCTGGCTTGTCCACCAGGAAAACCTCGCTCCAGATCTGGATCCCGGTGGTCTCCCTCTCTGAGCCCCCCCTCCAGGAGAAGCCAGTCAGAGGCTCGTCTGCAACCCCAAGCCAGTCTTCAGATGCCTGAGCATCGTGAGATCAGAGGTTACTTCATCTTATGTTGTTATTAATTACATATTAGATACTGGTAAGTATGTGTACTGCAAAAAAACAAACAAAAAAAAAAACGATTGCACCAATACCCACATTGGCACTTTATCTAATTTCATAAATGAAACATATATTGTTAGGGAGCTTACACTTTCATGTATACTGTACATTAACTGATATAAACAAAATGTATGTGTAGGACTGTATGCGTTCATACACCTACATGGGGTCTAGACCAAGTTTCTTAGAAACATTTGCTAATTTCCTTTATTTATTTACCTATTCTATTGTTGTTAATCGATTGTTTATGTCCTGCATCCTGTCATTTTCTTGTCATCCTTTTCAATATGCCTTCACTAATAAAACTACAATAAATGCAGTTAAGCAGTGATTTTAAGTTTGGTTTTTAAATGCCCAATATTAAGCAGAATCACAGGCTTTTCTACTCTGAATAGACTGAATTTCTATGAAAGAAGAATGAATATTATCTTGCACATGAAATTAGAATATCAGCAAAATATTAGATTCAGTAGGACAAAAGTCTTGTTAAGCCATAAAAGCAAAAAGTCAAACTACTCTTTTTCTTTTTTCTTTGTAACAAAGCGGGGATAAAGATACACTGTATATTGAAATCTCTACTCCATCACTTGTACAGGAGGTGGCTGGAGCAGCGGTTAACAGCGTCACCTCACAGCAAAAAGGTCCCGGGCTTGAACCTCGCGGCCGACCTTTCTCTGTGCACTTTGCATGTTCTCCCTGTGCCTGCGTGAGTCTCCTCCCAGTACTCTGGCTCCCTCCCACAGTCCGTAGACACAAGGCTTAGGGTAACTGATGACTGTTGCCTGTAGGTGTGACTGTGAGTGTCAGCCCTGTGACAAACTGGCGACCTGACCAGGGTGTACCCCGGCTCTCACCCAGTGTCAGTTCTGATTGGGTCCACCCACCCCGCCTTTCCCACTACCTTCTACAGGATGCACAGACCTAGATACTTACATGGTTGTACATATAACGCAGCATGAAGTCCATGAGGAAGGACTTCCCCTTGCGGAAGGCACCGGCCACAGAGATGGCCACCACCTCGCGGTCCCTGACCTCCTCTGCCAGCAAGATGCGGCTCAGTGCTGCCTCATCCAGCTCGAAGGTGTGGTCGTCTTTGACCAGCAGCACCTGGACAGGCCGGGCTCGTCCATCTGGCTCTTCCTCCTCTGAGCTCCAGTCATAGATGTTTTTGTCACTGAGGGACCCTGGAGGACACATCAGAGGGGGAAAGATTCACAGAAATGTAGCAGTGCTCTGTAGAAGAAGCGAGAATTAGCTTCAACTAAACATATTTTATATGCAGCAAATAACATTGGCATTCTGAGAAATGTTGTTGACAAGTGGATTTTTCTACATAATTACTTGTAATTACCAGTTGAAAGTCAACTAAAATGTAATTTTGTGAGCGAGTGACCAACTAGAACTTCTTCACAGTGATGATAAGCAAAGTCAGTGGTCCATCAGGTGAGGAAACAGGAAAGTTAGACCATTATTGCTTCCTGTTTGCACCAGATCAGTAATGTCACCCAGCACGTTTGTTAGTAATAATAATACTGAATCATGCCATGCTATCAATCTCATCTGTTTCTATACATTGAGCTCATGTGCATTCAGAACTTTTCCAAAGCTTTCCAAGCAGTGACTCAGTGTGCTTCCAATCTCTGTTGTCTCATGTGGTGTTATGCAGGCTGTATCACCATCCTGATGCAGAGGTTCCCCACATGCCATTCTTGTAATGTGTGCTTTAAGCTACTACAAACGTGGGTTAGACCAGGCAAGTTCTGCAAAGCACAGGATAGGTAGGACTATTATGAAAAACAAGAAAATACTCTGACACACATAGTTCAGTCTGATTTTGAGGATGTAATTGCAGGTCTCACGGAGGCACAGTGACAAAATATGGGAACATGCTAAAACATTAATGCAGGGTGCAAAGAACGTGTGGTGAATAATTAAAGAAGGAAGACTTCCTCCAAGGTTTCCTCTCAGCCTTGAAGAGGACTGACTTCACATCTCCTGCAATGGCCTCACCCAGACCGAGCCCAGCATGAAGCTATTGCTCCTGATCTTAAAACAGTCAAAGACCTCAGAGGCCCAGCCTGCTTAAAGTGGGTCAGACCTGATAAACTCTATAATGACAAACATTTCCCCCTTTTCCTTGCTCCTATTACACTCATTATCCTTTACCTCCCTTGCAGGCCGCTATTTAAAATAACATGGGCCATAGACTGATGTCAGTGACAATTAGGATGCTGGTTATCATCATAATCATTGCGGTGATAATGATGATAGCAGTGAGGGTTAGGGTAAAGATGATGGTGATGACAAGCTACTTACTGATGCAATATTACATAATGTCATACCAGATGCACCACAGAGGGTCACGGTGATAAACAAAATAATAGCACAAGGTTATTCTCAGGCCTTTTGTGGTCTGAGAATTAAAAGGGCATTTCCTGGTTGCTATTGAAAACATTTTGGGTATAAACATATTTATAGGCTAAAATAAGGCCTATATAAATCTGATTGACCGATATTCTTCAATGAAAAACACAAGCACCGTGCGTGTAGGCCTATTTCTTATTGCCAGTAGATTTGATCATATTCTAAATAAATACA
Organism: Monopterus albus; assembly: GCF_001952655.1. Taxonomy (NCBI): domain Eukaryota; kingdom Metazoa; phylum Chordata; class Actinopteri; order Synbranchiformes; family Synbranchidae; genus Monopterus; species Monopterus albus. The sequence goes on along the minus strand of NW_018128170.1, from coordinate 758,565 downwards.
CACTGGTCACACTTTTGTGGAAACGAAAACAAGAGCTTCATCGTGGAGTTTAAAACAAACGTCTAATTGATTGCATTACTTACACCCTAGCCTCGACAGGAATACAAAATATATGTGCGTCAAGGAAAGCATGAATTATCAAATGTTGTACGTACACTCACCCCAGCTGTCTCTGTCTTTACGCTGCTTCGCCATAATGCTGTCCTTATGTCCCTCTTTCAGTCCGTTAACGAGCGAACCTACTCGGTAGTCATGAGTGACTGGGTTGGGAGGATGCCCTATCAACAGCGAAACGATGTTCCTACAGTATTTGCAGGAGGATGATGGGGCTTTTATTCCTAGTGCGATGCAGGGGATCAGTCACCAGGGGGCGCTGCTGCCTGTCGCTCCTTCCTACTGTAAAGTATCGGTATTTACATACCTGACTGAATGATAGAGACTTGAAGCCAGTTGCAAGGGCCATAGTCGGTGGTTGTGCTCATTGTAACTCCAAAGTACGCTGAACCACATTCATTTTTTCGCATTATTAATTACATGCATTACCAGCTGCTGTCGGGAGGTGGCGGTAATTACACAGGAAATAGAACACATGCTGCCTTCGCGTACTATCGTAAATATTTACATGAAAACACTACCTACAGTACTAGTATAAAGTCGATACCTGGCAGTGGTGGAACAAGGGATGTAGAAACAGGGGAATAGTGGAACCAAGTTTTCAGGGCCCCAAATAGTGGTGAAAGAATAACAATACTAGAGTGTAAAAGTACTCTTAAATGTTTAAGTCCTGCATTCAAAATGTTATTTAACTAAAACTACAAAGCTATTAGCATAAACACATACTTAAAGTACCAAAAGTAAGAGTATACATTATATAGAATCATTCTATATAAAATAAAATAAACTTTTACATTAGAAAAAAGTGCAACAATTATCTAAAAATATGGTGAAGTCGAAGTATGAAGTGGAAATACTCAGATGTTTACTTAAGTACAGTACTTGAATAAATGCACTTAGGCTAGTTACGTTCCACCTGTGCAAATGAATATTGTATTCTCAGTCAGTCGAACTGCAAGGGAATTGTTTCGAATCGAATTGTGATTACCTTTATTACATACTACGTATTCTAATGATTTCATTCATTGTTTACTTGATTGTAACCGTGGGATCATACATTTGGTTTTGTATGGCTTTTTCATTGAGAGTATAGCTTTTACGAGGAGCCCCTGAATGCACCATCAGAATCCAGTAACTGCGACTCAACGGGGATTAGCGACAGACTTGCTTTTTTCCAGAGTGATTTTATAGTAAATTAAAGGGTAATTCTTGGCTGTATTCGTGTAGTCTACGGTTAATATTCTACATATGAGACTGACGCTTTTCTGAACTCGTCAACGTAAGGGAAATGACATGTCAACGGCTAATTTTAATGCTGGCATTCTTGCGAGGACAGAATTTGGCTATGCTGCCATTCCACTGAAGGAGATGGAGTGATCACTTAGCGGCCAACCGAAGTTTAACGTTACTAGTTTCCTCGATGACAAAGAGGAATCGCTATTCTTTTAGTGCGATTATTCCACGCTGTTGTACAGTTGAAGGCCTCGAAAAGATCTATAATGCAAGACGTACGCGTCCACGGTGATTATATTGTAAAAGGTAGGCACAGTTCAAGTTAGAAACAGCGACGAAGCCAAGTTAACGTTTGCTAGTTAGCATTAGCTGGCTTGATGCTAAGCCCGTAACTCATCATATTCAGAGTAATGTAACCTGGCTCTGGCTATTTGCTGGAATAACTACAGTGTTCATACTAAGATATTGTTATGTTAGTGGTCGCTGCTTTGTTACTTACACACTTCAATACTAGGGCTAATAAACTTTGCTATGAGTGGTAGTTGGAAGATTAATTTAAGAGAAATTAGAAATGAGAGTTGTTGGTGTTGCCTGACAGATGGCCAGCTATGTGACAGCATCCATGTTTTTGTTGGTTTGCTGTTTACTTGCATAAATATCCCTCTAGTTTGTGTTACTATTGTGTCGTATTCGATTACACTTTTAAAACACCTTCTTCCAAAACCTTCCTTGTGCCTTTGTCAGGACGTGCAGTAGGGACGACCGTCTAAGTATCAGTGATTAACTTCTATTCAAGACCTTCGCCAAACCAGCATCAGATTTAATCAAGCCTCAGATTTAATCAAGCCAAGTAAATGTAAAGCAGCGTTTGGTTCAAGCTAGCATGGATATCTTTCCCCGGCCAAGCGGTGAAATCCAGAGGAGAAACCCTCAGCATGACTTTGAGCTCATCCAGAGGGTGGGAAGTGGCACATATGGAGACGTGTACAAGGTACAGTGGTGTTACTGGTCCCCACAGCCTGTCATTAGAACTGGACATATGTTGATATGTCATCGCATGATTAATCAGCGTATGACTGATGTTTGTAAGTCATGATAACGTGATGCAATCGTTTGACAGCAGGCGCTGAATGAGACCTCAGTTCTGCTTTCATTCATGTAGTCTGCAGCAAAAAACACACTTATTTGCAAAATTACAGTAGATGCAGCATAATATGCTAATCACATGCATAACATTTACTGGTCCCAACCTCTTAAATGGTCATATATGAAATGTCTTTGGGTTTTGGGGCAGTTGGTTGGACAAAAAGATGTGAAGATGTCACTTTGAAGTCTGGAAAACTGATTTAGGGCACTTCATATATTTGGAATGAGTCACTCAGTATTATGGTTAATCAGAAATGAACATTAGAGTCTCCACCCTACTATTGTTTTTGATATTGGTAATATCATGGCACTCCTAGATGTTTTCCTGGTTTGTAGGTCATATGATGGTTAAAAGAAACAATTTCCTGGGCTAAGTGATATGAACAGTGAATACTTGTACCTGCTTGCCCATGTTATCCAGACACATTTTCTCTTTGCATTGGAGGTCATGTTACACATCCCTTGTTTAAAGCAGCAGCATTAAATCATTGTTAGTTATTTCCCCAAAATGGATATTGACTTATTATCAGTCATTGAGAAGAATTACTTGTATAGATTTTTTGTTACTTATTAAGTTTTTAAAATTTACCTTAATATCAATGACATGGTGGTGTAGGCAATTCTTTCCAGACTATCAGCTGCAGAGTTTTATTGTCTGTGTAACTTGAGATGAAAAATGTGTGACAGTTTGTGGACTTCATTACCATATTTATTTTCTGTCTTGGCCCTTCAGATTTCACACCTTTTTTTTTCTTTTTGGATACTTGGGTACGGGTGCAGTCTTATTCTGCCACAGACCGCAGCATGTTTGTTTCCAGTCAGTCAAGAGTCAAACACATTGAGCTGCTAATAAACAGGACAGAACAGTTATAACATGCACTATGGCTGAATTAGTATCAAGTGGTTGCAGTTTTGAAGCAAAGTTACTGCAGTAATGACTGTAAATCTTTCATTGGTGTGTAGTTGAGAGGTGGCAGGCACCATGCTCCTGCTTGGTGTGAACAATGCAGTGCAATTTCAGAAAATGAATGAAGTCTGTGCAGAAACTATTAAGCCAAACAAATTGGTCCAGCTTCCCCCTGTCAGTTAGTTGTAGTGAGGTGTGTTTTTGCCAGAGAATTTTCTTGTTTATCCATCTGCCACAGACAAAGCAATGACCAAACAGATCCAGTGTGATAGTTCAGGCAGCCCGTCATGGCCCCTCTGTACAAAGCCTCTCTGGCCAGCCCCCGCCCCCAGACAGGCCACTGGTGGAATGCTGCGCCTGGTATTCTCCTAGCGCTCACAGGCTCGGGGTTGCACTGGCCTGTAATATGATCAGGCCCCTGTCTAAACATGTTTCTCACCAATGAGTGAGTTCTGAGCTGCACTGACAGAGGAAACACCTCAAATTGGGAAAACTCCTCCTTTGACCTGCTGTGCATAGTTGAATTTTAATGGGTGCAGCATTACTCTCTTTGGATGATTTATTACATCTGATTGTCAAGTCACACATTCTTGCTCTTTGTTAGTTCTGATGATAATGATTCATTTATCTTCATTGTAATGCCAGGCTCTCGCTGTAGTTTATTGTTAGAATATCCTTTATTTATTGGTATGTTGTTTGGAATTCGTACTTTTTCAAAGAGATGTGGCACCTAAGCGCTGCTGAATTGTTAGATCCACACCAACTGCGACCTCGGCGTAGCATCTCTCGTCAGAACAGCAGGACAGTGATCGAACAAACTGAAGTCAAAAATGTGGAATTTTCAGCATTTATGTTTGTGTGAATGTAAATATTTCCTTTCTCAAAAGTTAAAGTTTATGTTGAATAAGGTCAACATGGGTCCTTATTTCTATGTGAAGAGCGCTTTATAGTGAATGAATTATGTTTTGGTAGCATTTGTGAGTTTGTAAAATGTAATTGATTGTGTGAAATAGGCGTATAATATATTTTATATTGAACGCCGGCCGCTGAATCGAATCAGGATTGCAACATGACATTTTTATGTATTGGCAAACATCAGATCACTGGCTAAGAGAATCGATATAAGACGGTGTCGTGATGAAACTTGTGATTTTTACCCCTTATCTCTGACGGGTCAGTACTGTAGCAGAGTGGAGCACTGACACCAGCTCTGCCTCTGTTAGTGTTTGTGCCAAAGTGGATGTCAAATAAAGAACCAAAGAATCCTACAGAGGATTATTAACAATGTTACTTGCCACAGTACAACTTTATAGTGTGCAAAGACTTTGTTGAAGTTGTTAAAAGTTGGAAACAAGGAAACATTTGCTTATTGTAAAGAGACTTGAGTTTATCGTGCTCACACCACAGTTAGATTAGATCTGTGGAGACACCAGGCACACCTGTTTTTCTTTCAGTCTGGCATGATTATTGATCTTGTCAGATATTAGTCCTTTAGAGCTCTGTTGCATGCCAGGGTTCCTTCCTGCCGTCAAGGGTTGTTTCAGGTTGTTAAAGCTGTCTCATCTGGTTTATCATATCTTCAGCTTAGAACTTCACTTTTTTGGGTTTAGTTCTCATCTTGGTGGTCAGGAAATGTAAAGTTAAAAAGGAAGTATTTGAAAACAGGAGAATTGCAGACCTCCACAGGTGAAAATAAGCATTTAAAATCTTTTCAAGTTACCTTGTGTTGTGTTTGTGTCTGTGCGTGTGCAGCTGCACAGCAAGTTTGTGTGGGTTTCTGTTTATATGTGTGAGTCACCAGCACATTCCCTAGCATTGAACGGTGGCTGTGCTGGAAGGTTTTATGGTTTACGGTTGAAATATCTGCCCGTCCCATCACTTCGCTCTCACAGATTAGGGAGCATCCTGTCTTGACCTGGATTTGCACAAACAATGGACAGATACTAGTTCAAATCCTTCTGTTGACTCAGATTTAGTTGTTTAACATGTCATACTGTGCAGCTGGTAATGATTAAATGTTCGTAAGGATAACAATGACAAGAATGAACGAAAACACTAAGATGGACTGGATTCAAAAAGCACAGCAGAGATATTTAAAGGTTTACTGGTAGCCATCATTGTAAATAGACACTGCCCATGGGTTGACCTAGCGACCTCTGGGGATGATGTTTGTTTAGGAGACTTTTGGTTTGAGTTTAGTTGTTTACCAGTAGAGGTAACCAACCACTGAGGCAATAACTGAGAATGTAACGGTGCTGAATTTGTCCGACAGAGTGCTGACATTCCTTGCGGTTGAACATACTGCTTTGTTTTGTCTGACCATTGACAAAGATATAAAAGAAAACAGGGCTGTAACTAGCCAGAATTGTCTCTGTATCGTAATCTGCTGATTATTTTCTCAATTGATTGATTAAAAGTTTGGTCCAAAAATACCGAAATATCCATTATCGCTGCCCAACACCCACAGGGATGTCATCAGATTACGTGTTGTTTTTTTTTTCTCCAACCAACAACCCTTAAAAAACCTAAAAATATTCAGTTTACCATTAAAAAGACAACCAAGAGCAAAAAGTTTAAACTATCAGTTGTTGCCATTTATTCTATTGATCAACTAATAACCTCAGATTCTCACATTTGAGAAGCTTGAACCAGCAGATATTTCTGATTGTTCCAAGTTAAGTGACTTTGATACTTAGTTCAAATGTATTAGACTAGACAGCTTAGTTGTTGACCATTAGTTTTCAGCAGTGTAAGTTTAGTTTTGTCATTTGAATAAACAGATGAACATGTTTTGGTTAAAGCAGTAACGGTCACAGTGCTGCGATACGTTTAGCCCTGCTCACAGTTGTGCTGTCGTTTCTTTCAGGCTCGAAACATACAAACCGGGGAGCTTGCTGCTGTGAAGATCATAAAGTTAGAACCGGGTAAGAGTGATCATCATATTATCTCATCAATAAGGACAAAAGATCCTGTTTACACTTTACTGCTGAAAAATAAGGACAAGTCTGGAAAAATAAGTTTATTTTCCAGGGGTTTGAATGGAATGTGGAAAAAGTATCAAAGCGATATTGTTGTACAGTACCAGTAGTCATGACTGCAATTATTTGATTTGATTTGATTTATTTATTCTTTCAAGCATGTAAAAGGACAGTTGATATATCAACACACATAATTTTACACATATCCAACAAATGCTAATCCGATATCAATTTGCTTATACCTAGTACATGCTTGAGGCAGAGTTCATGCTTCCTCAAGTTTGTGACATATTTACTTATCAAGTAAGCTCTGACTTGATACTTACAAATATAAGTAAGTGTCGAGTTACTTATCAAAGCACACACATTCACAGACAAGCTATATTTTTAACTGCTTTGTCTCAAGTGTCTCATAGTACAACTACAACTGGTACAATCTAAAACCAACTGTTTGTATTCTGATTATTGTAATTAGGTATTATCTTACTGGCATATTCTTGTGGACCTTTTGACTGACATGAGCAGTGTAAATAATGGATGGATGTAAAAAGAAAATGAAGAGTAGTGAAGGAACTGACAAACGAAATGTGAAAACAGACCCCCTGAAAAGTTACGTTTAAGAAGCAGTGTTGCTGTATAACAGGAAAGATAAGTTATTGTCTCGTGATTCTGTTTGTTTACATCAGCCGCAACATAAATGAATCGTCAAGCATCGTTCATATTTGCGCTTTACATATCTGCTTTGTCGTTTCTTGAGACAAAACAAGGATTAACCCACTTTGTGCCATCCTGTTAAAACAGGCTTCTCCTTTATTCACCCTGTTTTTACAAGAGTGCCTCCACTCTGTGCTTGAGGTGATTTGGGTGGAGAATAGACTCAAACAGGTCTGACCAGGTGGAAAGAGCAGGTGAGAGAGAAAGGAGCTAGGAGTGGTGAAGCTCCCTGGCTGCAGGAGCTACAGAGCACAGACCAGGTTCATCTGATGAGTTGGAGGCTAAACGACCACTGAAGACCACATTGGTGTTGACCATGAAGGGAAGATGAAATAGGAGGCTTTGGTTTTTTCTTTTGCAGTGGATGAACTTGTATTAGCCAACATTAGCACTACAGCTCACTATGCCTCTGTTCTTCTGTGACAGTATTTAGTTCTTTTTGTTCCTGAGATGTAGTCACCAGTGTTTTGGCCTTTTCCACTTGGGTGTGGAACAGTGCCCCTCATTTCTGTGGCTGAATCTATTTTCTATTAATTGTTACATCAGAACAGAATCACTACCTTTGCCTGGATGCTCCTTAATTAGTGTTAGTGTAATTTGATGAGTAGGGTGCCTTCAGACATCTGTGAAATCAGTTTTCTATAACACTGGTCAAGACTTAACGTCGCCATATTGAAACGGGAAGCAATGAGCGAGGATGTGTATGTTCACACTGCACAGGGAGGAAGTGGGTAGACTCTTAAGCCTCAGCTCAGTAAGAAAAGAATATTGTGGGGGGGACCCACTGCAGACAACTAAAATGTCTTTTCACCAAGTTGAAATTACTGCTGCTCAAAGTTTTGTGACTTGTCATATCATTTCCTTAGTCTCAACAGAAACATTTCAACATGTCTGTGATCAGCAGCAGTTTTTTTTTTAATTTAATATGACTCTAAACTAAAAAACACTGAAATTCCAGACGCTGTAAAATGCAGTTGTAATTTAATTCATGAGTTCTACACAGTGTCGTCTTATTGTACTGTTGTAATGTGGCAAACAGAAGAGTGTGGGAACTTATTTTCACATTCATCTTCATTAAAGCATCAGCTTCTGTGAGACGTTCATTACGTCCTTATGATGCCACTTAAGACTATAAACTACAGTGAAACACAACTTTAGTCTTACAGATAGAAGGGAGGGTTTCACAATAAGCCTTTGTTGACATTCTTAAGTATAGTTCAGTTATATGTTGCAGATGCATCAAGCCTGTGTAACAGAAAGTAATGGACAAGATCAGCATGTATGAATCAATCACTGACACATCTCAAGCATGAAGGGAAGGTCTGTGGCAGGGTCTGGAGCCACAGAGGAGGATTTCAGGAGGCGTCTGAATCTATTTAAAGTCATATATTAGTGGACTTGTAAAACCAGTTGGATGTACTGTAAACGCCTCTCATACTTTCTATATACGGTGCATTACATGTTCACGGTTCCTCCTCCCACCGGTGACTTACACTTCCACAATTTCACTTTTCCACAGTCAGTGTCTTTGCTGTGTTATAAAAAATATTCTGTGGCCTGACTTTTCCCCTTGATCGGATGAATCTGTTAAAAACAGATGTGATGTGACAGTTAGATTTCACTAGTGATGTTGCTTAATACAAAAGAGCCCAACCCCTCCCAGACAGGCTTGAAAGTAGGACTACTGCGTATCCAGCTGCTGACTCACTGGGTATGAACTCTTTATGTAGTTGAAAAAGAACATTTGTGGCCCAGCAGGTATCTTCACTTACCATGTTGTCTTCTAAACGTCACCTGCCCCCATATCACTTTAATTAGCCTCCTGGTTCTGGAGCTATGTACTCTTGACTGTTTTGTCAGCCACCTCATGTTTCTTTTAAAACAGGATTCAACAATCAGAAGACCAAAGTTGTGTCTTGTCATTATACAGTTCATTTGCCATGTTGTAATAGTGTCTAAATGCCATGTGCAATCAAAAACCTCCCAATGGAGCATAAGAGCAGCAACTTTCTGCTAACAATCCCATAATGCAATGCTCCGCCTTTTATCAGAAAATTAACGTGTCTAAAATCTTAATTTACTGTTTGCTATGGAGTGAACTACACATGCATAGTATACGTTACATAGGGAGTAGTGAATGAGTTAATAGGGAGTGATTTCAGACCCAGCCCAAGTGTACTCAAAGTTAAAGTGTTTGTCATATGCACAGTTAGGAAACGTGTTTCCCTGTACAATGAAATTCTTACTTTGCCGTCCACATGAATGCCACAAAATACAAATGAAATATAAAGTAGATAAATAAGTAACACAAAATCTAAGGCACTTTAAGCAGCAACAGATGCAGCAATATAATAAACTGTCATATTGGTGAGCAGAACTGACACCCTTGACCATATGCAGAAAAATTGGTGTCTTGACTGTAATTTCCACCACCAGTAATGTGCAGCCTGTTGTTTTGATTTTAATGTTTATGGCAGAGATTGGTTCTATTAAAAGGCGCCTTAATGTGGACCATTTCATGTGCTGACAGTCTGTTGATAGAGCGCTGAAGCTGACGCAGTCTGTTAGATCTTAACATCCTGTTAATGGATTCCAGGGCCATGGCTCTGCACTACTGGGAACAGCTGGGCTTATATATCTTTGTTTTCTTACCTCCCACTGGTCGGATGTGTTCGTGTGCTTTTCTGCTCTGGAAAGTCACCTGGTTATTGGCCTATACCACATAAATTTTAAAAGTACAAGGTGATCCTTCTGTTGTTATTCACTGGCATATGATCTGTTGTGTTTACACAGAGATATTGTGAGTATGTGTTTTTTTGTTTGTTTGTTTGTTTGTTGTTGTTTTTTTGACTTGTCAAATCAAAGGGAAAGTGTTTCCTAAAGACTCAATTTTAAGGCGTACACAACTTTTCTGTAATCTAAAATGCTTTGAGCTTGTTGTTGTCAACATTCAAGGTCATCTCTAGCACCAAAAACAAGTTTTATAATGTAGGTTTTGTAGATGAGTCATAACCCAAAATGCTTCGGTTTTATGGCTTTGATCATTTTAAGAGGAATTTATGCTCAAGTGGAAAGATACCTTATTTTAAAGGGAAACAATTCCTTGAAAATGAAAGTATTTTGTCCTTGTGTTTGTGATTTTTTTCCCCCCTCTGTTTCCAGGGGATGACTTTTCCATCATACAGCAGGAAATCTTCATGGTGAAGGAATGCATGCACCACAATATTGTGGCCTACTCTGGGAGCTACCTCTGGTAAGAGGCAGCTCAAAATACTCCTGTCGTGTCATTTTACACTCAGTATTGTCTCTTCTTAGCCAGCCCAAGGTGTAACGTTTGTGGAGCGTTTGTTGTCGTCAAAAGGATTTAATGAGCCGCTGCATGAAACTTGCGTGACGTGTTTAATAACCAAGTCACACCTGTGAGTGATACTAAGAAGATATCATCTGGGCAGACTCGTGCTGACTTAGCCCTTCAGTTCCAGGATGCAGCTCTTATGCTTTATGGAGCCTGTTTTGTGGTTGATATCTAAGAGGAAGTAGGGCCGGCCCACCCACCACGGCCTCAGACTTCCCAGCAGGTTTAACTAGAATATATGAGCCGTTTAATGTGGCTGTTAGTTCAGAGAGGTGTATGTCTTACCACAACAGGCACATCTTATACAGTCACCACCTAGAGAAAAATGGCTACTGTAAAACGTTAACGAGCAGTGCACCATGCATTATTAAAATCATTTAACTTTATTAGAGGAACCACAGTTTCCTCAGACCTCCTTTCTGACCTGAAAGCATTTCTACATCCAGGTAAAAGATGTGAAAAGTAGTACAGTTGTAATTGAGGTAGTGTACAGTATCATTACATGCAGTTTTATCACAGCTACACATCATGTTTTTTGCTTT
>NW_018128170.1:724856-747528 GCF_001952655.1 Monopterus albus | reverse complement strand
ATTTATCTTTTCTCATGACCTCTTAGCTTTTCTTTTCCTTTGTTTGTTCTGCATTCTTCATAAATACTGTTATTTATTGACCTCAATAGGGAGGTTTTGTTAGGATGTGTTAGTGAAGTTATTTCAGGGAGGACAGATAATTTGTACATCTTACAGTCATGGTAAAAAGAAAGTATACCCTCCTTCAGTTCAGTTTTTACTCATCAGGAGCTAAAAACAAGTTCCCTCAGACGTCCCTGAACTGAAGCAATGTTGTAGAGAAGCGTGGGTTAAAAACAATGTGTGAGACTCTTAAACTGCTGCTAAAGGTAGTTCTGCACTTTACTGGATTATAGGGTGTATTTTCTTTTTCCCACCTGGTTTCTGACTGTTGGTTTACCTTTGGGAAACATTGACCACATGCTGAAATCTGTTGTGTTCTTTTCTTGCCATCTGAGGTTATTTTAATTGTTTATAGAAGTTGGTGAGGTCTACACAATTGTTTTTTAGCCTTTGATGAATAAAAATATAGCAGTGAAGGAGAGTCTGCTTTCTTTTTACCAGGACTGTAACTTGTTTAACAAGAAACATTTGTCCTGTCAAAATATTCAGCTACTAAGCTGTGGAAACTTCTGGCAAAGCCAGAGTCCCTAACAAGATTTCTCTCTGCTTTCTTCAGTCGGGAGAAGCTTTGGATTTGTATGGAATACTGCGGTGGAGGGTCTCTGCAGGACATTTATCATGGTGAGCGTTGTTTTTCAAATGCAGTTACAGAGTAGTTTTAGTATTGTTCACATTTAAAATGAATGTTTGCCTGTGTGTTTAGTAACGGGACCCCTGTCAGAGCTTCAGATTGCATATGTCTGCAGAGAAACCTTGCAGGTAGTCACACTTTGAAATTTGAGTATATATTTAAACTTTAGACATTTTGATTTGATCCACTACTAAATATATTTTTGTACAGGGGTTGAGATATTTGCACAGCAAGAGCAAGATGCACCGGGACATCAAGGTATCATATCTCTTCTTTCTTGTCTGTTTCCGTTTTGGTTTGTTGTTCCTTAATGCACTACCTCAAATGTTTACAGATAAACAATAGAATCTTTTCATAATACGTCTATCTCAAACATTTGAGAGAGAGAGGAAAAGAAAATGAGAGGAAGAAGCACAAAAGGAGCTGCAGTGGCATAGCCTTAAAACAGCTAATGTCCCTGTAAATGCACCTGTTGGCTCTGGTCTGACTTCTCAGGGGCGGCTGTGGCTGAGGAGGTAGAGCAGGTCGTCTGCTAACTGGAATGCTTCTCCAGTCCACATGTTGAAGTGTCCTTGAGCAAGACACTGAACCTGGGGATATCACCAGTGTGTGAGGGCGAATGGGGAAAATAGTGTGGAAGCACTTTGAGTGTGCAGTAATGCATAGAAAAGCCCTGCAGACCTAAGAATGGGCTCACTCTGAAATGTGACCAGTGTTGGTCACGTACTGCAGTTTTGAGGTTGACCTGAGGTTGATCGTGCCCGGTGCGTGCACACAGGCTGGAGCTTCGGTCTCAAGTGTTATCAGAGAAGGTCGGGGCTGGACCTATTATCTTTACTCAGCTCTACGCAGTGAGCTCTTCCTGTACTTCCTCTACTCTCACCGCATGACCCCACCAGAGAGACTGTCAGTCACAGCCAACAGAAACACTACTGGTGGAACTGTCGAAAAACCGTGATACTGGAAGTGAGACCAGTACAGAGCTGAGCAGTTCATGCTACATAAAACTGCCTCTTAGTTGTGAACCAGTCTGACAACACATCGGCTCAGCTCAGCGCTTTAGTCCTGGGTCTCATGATACTAAAATATGTTTATGCTCTCCTGAAAGTATTTTCTTCAAATAGAGAATAAATGTTTGTTTGTGGTCTTTTTACTAGGGTGCCAACATACTTCTAACAGACAACGGAGATGTGAAGTTAGGTACGTTGCTCCTTAGCATCTTAATTCGGAAGGACTTGAGCTCCTCAGTAGCTTTCAGTCGTATGTGGATTACATAATCTGAAAAGCCCTGTCAATCCTTGTTACAGCTGACTTTGGAGTTGCAGCCAAAATAACAGCCACCATTGCCAAAAGAAAGTCTTTCATTGGAACACCTTATTGGTGAGTGTGGCACCTTCACACGTTGAGCCGCTAGGCCTTTATGTTGAGGAGGAGCCACTCTTTTCTTTTGTGAATTACTCCTGTTCCTATACTGATTAAATACTTGTAATCAGGTAATATTTTCCAGTCTTCTGTCTGTGTCAGCATATCTTGCTTGGGGTGACAAAGAGTGGTAGTGGTTAGACAGATGCTACACCCACAAGTTCCCACGGCAGATAAAGTCACTGAATCCTTTCTGGCCTCTAAAAACACAGCCAAAGGGGGGAAATTAAACAGTTTTCCTACATCTATAGCCTATGTAGATTTGGTTTTCACTACAAGGAGGCCTAGCCAACCTTTAACTGTCATATCTGGAGAGTTGTCACCGACTTCTTGTCCTGCATTTGTCTAGGATGGCTCCAGAAGTAGCAGCAGTGGAGAAGAATGGTGGTTACAACCAGCTGTGTGATATTTGGGCTGTTGGCATCACATCCATAGAGCTGGCTGAGCTACAGCCGCCGATGTTTGACCTGCACCCGATGAGGTACGTTTTACTTTACTTCAGAAATGATCAGTCAGAGCTTTCTCAAAACGTTCTTAGGCTGCTCCCTGCTTGTATATATTAGAACATATTTTAATGATAACATTCTGTAATTAGTTGAATGGTCATCCTGTTGTAATCAGATTACAGTTGGACTATTTTAAAAGAAGCTGCAGAACGTTCCATCTTTTAGTCACCTTATTTAAGTACATTTCCCTCATTCAATCTGTTTAATGCTTCCTTCTTTGTCTTCCCTAGAGCCTTGTTTTTGATGTCAAAGAGCAGTTTCCAACCTCCCAAGCTAAAAGACAGAAACAAATGGTGAGTGTCCCAGAATATTCACTGTGCTTCTCTGGGATTGCAGAATGATACTTCCTACAGTACGGTGATGATCATTGTATCACAGAAAAATGATCTTATCTCCCAGGTCCACCGCCTTCCATAACTTTGTCAAACTGTCTCTGACAAAGAACCCAAAGAAGAGGCCCACTGCAGAGAAACTTCTTTCGGTAATTACTCTGGTAGTAACAGTAGCTTAGGTGTTGTTGTGTCTTTGAGATGCTGAAATGTTCAAAACAAAGAAGTGCATTGCAGTTCTGGAGCTGAACCTATTCAAAATAGCATATGTTATCCAACTCTCAGTCATGTCTGTGTTCTTTCATTTTTCAGTTTTTTCTTTTTTTGTTGCCATCGTCGTGCGTAGCTGTTTGCCTTAAAGTCAGGCTCAGGGGCTGAACTGTTGTTCAGAGTTCAGTAATTCCCTGTTTTATTTATTAAAGTTTGCAAACCAGAGAGCTTCAGCTCACTGAAGAGGAAGCAAAGGTGCAGCTAGCACCTGTTTTTAATTTTCAGGCCTAAGTCAAGCTATACCAGTTCTGCTGCTTCTTAAAAGATACTTAAACTCCATTGTCATTACTCATTGTGATTGCTGAGTGTGTCTCTCTGAGGACATTTGTCCCAGCATAATGGTTCTGGTACCTGATGATTAATGCAGACAATTTTAATCAGTCTAAAACAATGAAACTGGGACTTAAATCTCTCTTCCTGCAGGCAGGTTTTGATTCTGTACCCACTTTCATGGAACTTGTAGGTCAGATTAGAGATGTGCACCTGTTTATGATAACTTGCAGTCCTGTCTGGTTTTTTGCAGCATTTATTTGTGACACAGACGGGTTTGACAAGGAGGCTTGCTGTCGACCTCCTAGATAAGATGAGCAACCCAGAAAGCCACCAGCATTACAGTGAGGTGGATGATGATGATCTTGAGGTAATGTCTGATTCCTCCACATGCTGTATACACCATGATAACATAACATTTAGCATTTACTTTGGGAAATTTAATGGCTTCATAGCCAAAAAAAAGCATGTTTTTTCCCAATTTGACACTAAAAGATATGAGGTGAGTTTCACTAGAGTGTATCTTCATGTCCTCCTGAAGTTTCCCTTGCCCGTCTTCTTGATGCTCTCCATCAACATTATTATTCCAACTGGAAACAGCATAACATCTATGTGGCAGCCAAAGAGGTGGTACCAGTGCATTTTAAGAGAGCATTGTGCTTTTCACCCCCTGACAGCAGTAGCGCTGTCTTGGCCAAGATGAAAGAAAAAAACCTAGCAGGCTATTGACTGCAAGCAACAGAGCTTGGTGCAGACAAACAGCCTCTGGGATGCATAATAATGTGATGACGCACAACACACAGTACAAAGTTCTCTGAGATCTGCAAGTTGCAGAATTTACTTCTACAGATGATGTCAAAAGATAAATATTGTAATTATACTAAATGACTCATGTCATTAGACTCATACTCTGCACTTGTGTTGCTCCCACTGTTAAAACCTATTTCTTTATCTTGAAAATGTTTTTACTCTTCATTTCAGCCCCTCTCTGCTGTCAGACACACAATTCGCTCTACCAACAAACCAGGCAGAGCTGAGAAAACGCGCTCAGAGATAGACTGTAAGTTAACACACACAACCCAAAAAGGGTCAAACTCATCACTGGTTGCTGTGTCAGCCAGCCTGGCTGCCTAGGTCAATAGAGGTGTGGTGGTTTGTCTGAGGGTCATCTCACTAATCCTGCAGCACTGGCTGGCTGTTTTCCAGATCACACCGTGTCCTAGTGCATACAAATATAGCCTGACACAGCACTGACGTAAGAACACGGACCTAGTAGAGTCCATTCTCTATAGCATGTTATAATTCAGCTAGCAAGTTAACTGTCCATCTTCTACTGAAAGAACATTGTAGGATAGCTTGTCTGAAAGGTCACTTAGGCTTTAAGTCAGTCGTTGTTAGAGTAAAGGATCCAGCTAAATAGATTATATATGTTTATATTTAATCAGAAAAGTTGCTGTTTGTGTTGTTTTGAGTTGTTGTACAGAAGCTGAATGCTGTCTTGTCTGTCAAACCACAGGTCTGTGGCCTTTTGTCATTTCATCATTTTAGGTTGATGTGGTAACAGCCCAGTAGTGAGATGTGCCCTTCCACATGTATTTGTATATGTTAGTGCTTCGGTGCGCTTTGTGCTTGTTTGTACCAGATGCACTTCCTGTTTTATCTATATTTCTCACATCTGACTTTCCCTCCTACATTAAGAAGACAATTGGGCAGACAGTGGAGGGACATACTCAAGTCCTAGGTTCACTGAGGGACAGATGATGACAGTGTAGTGAGATGCTTGTGTGTTTGTGTAATTAACTCCTAAGGCCTCCTGAGCAATAGGATAATGTAGCACATAGCAGAACAGCTTGAATAAGGTTGTGACGTGGTTTCCTTAAGACTGACTGAAAAATGCAATTACCATGTAGATAACTAATCAGATACTAACAAGGAAGCTACATTTAAATTAAGAGCAATCAGCTCCATGATCTATTACTAAAGCAAACAGGCCTGGTTAGTGTCAGTTGTAATCTGAGTTCCTCTTTGGTGCCCGACTCGCCTTCAGGCTCCAAAGCAACCATTCAAATTGTAGCACAATCAATCAGTGAAGGATCTCTGTTGTTGGCAGGATTGTTGCAGGGGAAGCAGTTGCTCTGGCTTTGATTCGTTTTTACACTTAATTTAATGTTAAGAGGGGACTCTGGGTGTTTTCTGAAGCTCCTGGTACTAATGCACAAAGATGCTACTCCCGAGACTTTGTGTCTTAAGTCTTGGGGCCTGATGCCCTCTAGTGCCAAAGGTGTGTGCAAGAAAAATAAAACAAGTCTTTGCTGTTTGTGTCATTCACAGTTCACAAGCTCCAGTTTGAACCACCCCTCCCAAAGGAAACTGAGGCTCATTCTGAAATGGTGATGATCATTTTCACTTTATTTAATAACCACTATTGTTCAGGGGCTAGTTTCTGTTTGTAGTCGATGCAGTTTTAAGTGTGTGTGTGCAGAAAGAAAAATAAATCTACAGATTATCAAATGCAGTTATTTAAAAACTATTTTTGCGCATGTGTGTTTTTCCACAGGATGTGAGTAAAGATAATGACTTCCCTTCCCCCTGGAGCCCCTTTGCAGAGGGAGGAATAACAACCAGGTAATCCATGGAAACTGTTGCTATGGGAACTGCTCTCTTTACCTCCCATTCTCTCTTTAGGTCACTGTCTCTGTTTACCTGGCTTATATAGTCGGTGTATGTGTTTTCTGGAGATTAATCAAGAGAAAGGAAACAATTGCATGGTTAAAATTTTGTTGCGCACTTGTTGTACTGTGGAGTCTGTATTTAAAGCATAAAATGCAGAGATTCATAACAGCAGTACATTGGTAGTATTGAGTAACAAGGTATTGGTAGTTATGTTCTGTTGTTGATACTGAGTATATAGAAATTTCTTACGGCTGCTCCTCATGGTGTCTCACATTAACCTGCTTACTCACTGGAGCTCACTTGTGTCTGTGCTTCAACTCACTCTCCTCCATCTGCAGTTTGAAATGTCACTTTGGCCTTAAAGCTCCTTCTCACTTGTCCGCATCCTTTTGACTGTTGTTTTCTCTGTCCTCTTGTGGCTCTCGGTCCATCTGTCGTCATGTCCCTCGAAGGAGCCTTCTCAAAAGCGTTGAGGATGAGTTGTTCCAACGGTAACACTAACTCTGTGTGCGCTGTAGTTGTGTACGCCATCCGCTCCCCTCCGTGTTTGATCACCACCCTTTTTTCATTGTGGTTTGTCATCCACCGTGTCCGCAAATCACCCTCCATTTGCTGTGTGTAGTGTGGCAATAGCTGTAGGTTCAAACTGTGGATAATTCTGGGTACAGGCAATGTTTTTCAGTCTGATGTCAAAGTAGACATAGTAAGTGATGACAGGCCTCAGAGATGTTTACAGCTCTCATGCCTTTCATTCAGCTCCAGAAATGTATTTTTGTGTTCGCTACGGTTCAGTAATAAAATGAACACAAACCCTTTCTCATAAGAGTCATACTCTCTTTATCTCTAGAGGGATTCTACATAATCATTTGCACTGTTAACACCCGACCTCTGATTAGTCTTCTTTTCTCACTGGGTACTGTGTTTGTTTACTGCAGTGGACATGTCGCACATCTTGACGATGCCTTTGAAGAAGTAGAGCCGTAAGTGACGTCAATAGATTAAAATATCATCGTGAACACAAACTAAATTAATTGCTGTTGTTTACACTTAAATAAAAACTCAATTACAGGTCGACTCTCAAACCAGGGGTTCCTCCTCCTCTGCCCCCAAAGGTGAGACCTAATATTATAAAACATTTTTACTCTTATCATTTTTTTTGTATCAATGTTACAAGTGTGTGTTCTGCGAAGTGTTTGGAAATAATACCAAGCTGTTTTCACTCAGCCACGATTAAACTGTTCGTCCGAGGAGCTCAGCGTTAATGATGATAAATCTCTGACGGTGCGGAGGTTTCCTAACTCGGACAACAGACGAGCCCGGGTGGCTCGCAGACAGAGCACACCTGAACAGGGCAACAAAGTGGAGCAGTCATCTCCAGACTTCCTCTCTGTCAGCGTCAGCAGCCCAGGCTTTTTGTCTCATGGCTCAGACCCTGGTGAGTCTTCACTGTCTTTTTATTCTTATCTTGCAGGGCCCCTAAATTTATGTGCAATAACCTGCTCGTGTGCTTTCCATCGGTGTCTGTCTTTCTGAATCAAGCAGGCCTCTAAATGAAATTTTTTATAAGATCTCAGTAAATGTGAATGTAAAGGTAACAGCCTGATGTACATGTGTCTGATCTGTGGATTTAGATTGTGCATGTTTACAGGTTGATAATGCTTTGGCCTCATGTCATTTTCCTCTGCCCGCTTTTTTCATGACAGATAATGATTCGGATGGCAGTGTGAACGAAGGCAGTCCCAAGCCATCGCCCAACCAACCGCACCGCAAAGAAAAAAAGGAATTCCCTGTGAGTTTAAAGACATTTCTCGACACATTACATTAAAATATGTACTCCAATCCAGACCACCACACTTCTCATTTTTAGTTCTGTTGAACTAAAACTAACTATGAAAAACCAAGTGTGTAATTTTGAAACCTGTATTTTACATATGTGGGGTCTCCAACTAGACAGTTGACCTTGCACTAGAAACCACAATTATGTTTTCCTTTGCAAGATGCAAACCCTGACATTTAATGAGGAAAGTCTGGCGTCCACTCATGTAGAACCATTTAACTGACTTTGACAGGAACAGACACAAAAGAACAGTCAGCCTTGTTTTTGTGTGGATCATTGTCGAGGCTGGAGCTAAATTAAGCAGCTAAATTGAACATGATTGTTGTTGCTTTGTCTGTGTCCTGCATCTACATTATCTTATGGCTTTCTGTTTCCTCTGCTCCTCTTTAGAAACCAGCTATCAATGGCCTGCCACCCACTCCTAAAGTATTGGTGAGTGTATCATCTGCACTGTCCCTCACGGTCTTCGCGTTTCCCTGCTGGCCTGTTTCCAGAGCTTTTTGCTTTGTGGTTGCCTCTGCTCTGTTGAACTTGAGACCAGTGAACCCTGGCTGACATTTTAGCACTTCACTGAGCCAGAGGTTGCCTGTTTTGATCTGTGCTGCTTTTTTATTGTAGATGGGAGCCTGTTTCTCTAAAGTGTTTGATGGCTGCCCACTGAAGATCAACTGTGCCACATCATGGATCCATCCAGACACCAAAGGTGCAGCTTCACACAAGAAACACCGTACACAAACACACAGAATTACCATGCTTTATTAAAGCCAGTGCTTCATTTTAATTACATTTTTATTCTTTTCTTCTAGATCAGTACCTAATCTTTGGGACGGAGGATGGCATCTATACGCTGAATCTTAATGAGCTGCATGAAGCCACAATGGAGCAGGTAACAGCAACTGAAATCAGTCTAAATGCCAAATACTAGAACCAGTATTTGTGAAAGAATATCTCACTGATGTCTTCATTACACTGTGTATGGGATAAATAAACTTTTTCACAGTTGCAGTTGACTGTTAGAGACCCGCCCCATTATAATAAGTGTCAGTGCATCTGTCAAGCTTTGTGTTCTCACACAGCACATATGCAGTGATTACGATGGCAGATTTACAGTAAACTTCTCAGCATTCTGATTTTTCCTGATTTTTGCCTGGTGAAATGGATCGCTCTTATTAGAGTCCCATGCACGCGCCATCAGCATGTGGAGAAATCCAAAGCTGGGCAAACCTGCTGTGCCTTGTTGTAGTTGCTAAGCTGTGATTGGACAGTTACGAGGAAGGGATTTAACAAGCGTTCAACTGAGGAATTAATGTTATTTCAACCCCTCTTCCCCCCACTGATGAGAGCTGATGCACTGATTTTACCATCTTTGTTTACCTCCCAATTTAGCTGTTCCCAAGGAAGTGTACATGGCTGTACGTTATCAATAGCAACCTGATGTCTTTATCTGGTAAGTGATGGACTTATCACAGCCTCCTGCTTCACTGGCCACTGTCAAAACCTGCTGCTTCTTTGTCTTGTGTTATCTGACTGCCCCTGAGGGCAACACAGTCATTCCATATCTGCAGCCCTGATTTAGCTGTTTCTTTACACTGCCTTTAGAAGAGCTGTGTCCTTGTAGCACGGTGACTCGTGAGTGACACACTTAGCTCTGTCTGCTGAAGGTCTGTCTAGGTTACAGTGTACAGTATGCTAGCCACAAAAACAAATGTAGCTCAACCATATAACAGAACAAACCTGCCATTTGTTGCTGGAAAACTAGTTTGAAATCAAACAATCTTCAGTTGGCTTGTCCTAAAAACCAAAGCCTTTTTTTGGTTTAGCAGCCAAGGATGCGATTACAACGCGCGAGGTCAACTTTCAGTTTTACCTTCAGCGTTCTTAACCTCTGTTCTCTTCTCCTCTTCCCTTGGACACTGTCCATCTTCCACTCGCCTGGCTTGATTTGACACACTACTAACTGGCTTCATCAGAAGGTAATCATGCTTCACCTCATCATCACATTTCTGTTTTTACTTCTTTTCACATCTAACCTGTCTACATGTAAAAGCTGCTTCAAGGGTTCCAGGTTTTGTTGAGAACATTTTGAAATTGTGTTCACACTGTTTAAATTAAGAAATGTTTTATTTGTGAGTACACTATTCACTAACGACTGAGTTCACCGTCCTCTGCTCCAGGGAAAACCGTCCAGCTGTATTCTCATAATCTAATCGGGCTGTTTGAGCAGCTGAAGAAGCCCGGCCTGGCCGCTCAGTTCCAGACACATCGCTTCCCAGACAAAATTTTACCCAGGTGAGACCAACAAGCCCGAGGTTCTTAGGCTAAATCTTGTCTCATAGATAATGTTCTTTACCTACACTTTTAATCAGCATGCCTGACACTCCTGTGAGAAGGTCACAGCTCTGCTTGTCTGACTTTAAGCCTGTTGCAACTGCTGTGCAGTTCTTTTGTCCTTTACTGACAAATGACTGTACTGGTAGATTAAAAAAAAGGAGAGAACCCCTCGCCAACTTCCCTCATTTCAGACATCATCAGCTTTTTTTTTAAGACTGTGGTCACAACAACTTGACTTTACCTCTCCTCAGGAGGTTTGCCTTGACAACTAAGATCCCTGACACAAAGGGCTGTCACAAGTGCTGCATTGGTAAGTGGCCGTTCCCTCTCAGCCTGTTAGTTCTATATTAAACTGTGTGAATATATAAAGAATTCAACTTCTTTTAGCTACATCTGTTTTTTCTGTTGTGCATGGATTTGACTGAGGATGTGAATGAATTGAATTTCAGATTTTTCATTTTTCTTTTAAACCATATACTCCTGCTATAAACTGAGGACCTATATAGCTCAGCCCAGCTACACATCTTGGCACTTTTTTCCTATTTGTTTCACAGTGAGGAACCCATACACAGGCCACAAGTACCTGTGTGGAGCACTGCAGTCTGGGATTGTTCTGCTGCAGTGGTATGAGCCCATGCAGAGGTTTATGCTCATCAAGGTCAGTTCACTACTTCCCTTCTCATCTCAAACATTACTAGTAGGACTACTTGTTTTTACTGCAAGATTATAATATTCCTCCAAGGTCATGTTTGTAATGTTGTAATGTAATTTTACTGTGCAAGAAAATTAGGATCAGTGTAACTTGGAATAAGCTGAAAATGCCAGTCACTCTTTTACCTTTAAAAGCAGCACCGAAGCTGTTGCAAAGGAATTTTTAATAATAGCCTATAACACGACTAAACTGATGTAGCTTCTTAAACCTATAACAAAGTGTCACTAACTTTATGTTGCAGTATAATTTCTAAGCCTCATTAAACGTCAGAACACCATTGACACTAACCCTCTTCTTGGCTCTCTCCTCCTGTGGCAGCACTTTGACTTCCCTCTTCCCAGCCCGCTGAAGGTGTTTGAGATGCTGGTGGTCCCAGAGCAGGAGTATCCTCTGGTGTGTGTGGCCATCAGCCAGGGCACAGAGCCGGGCCAGGTGGTCCGCTTTGAGACCATCAACCTCAACTCCTGCTCCTCCTGGTTCACAGAGATGGGGACAAGTAAATCAAGCTGTAATATACTCTGTGGAGATGAATGTCATGGAACCAGTATAAGGAAATGTCCATGCTTTGTGATGAAATGGAATGAATGGTGACTTCTGCAGAAACTAGTTTCTCTGCTGATTAAAAAGGAGCTATAATTAACTACAGTGTAAATGATTAATAAATGTCCAAGAATTAATTTTACAACAAACTAATTAAAAAAAAACAAACAATTTATTGTGTTTAAGGAGTGAGTGGTGCATTTCATGGGATGTTAGCAGTGTTACTGATGTAGCTTTCCTTCCCACAGATAATCAGCAGGTGGATGCAATCCATGTCACCCAGCTGGAGAGAGACACGGTGTTGGTGTGTTTGGACCGTAAGTCCGACCTCTTCTCAGCAGCTTCAGTCATAATCTCTACAAACAGGTTTTATACAGTCCAGATGCGTATCTGTGCCACATGATTCGAACTGCCTTTTGTTATTATTCTCTTCAGAAAATCTGAAGATTGTTAATCTCCATGGCAGACTGAAGTCTAACAAAAAGCTGGCATCTGAACTCAGCTTTGACTTCTGTATCGAGTCTGTTGGTAAGTTTTCACACACGTCTTTCACTTCAGCATGTGGGTAACGCAATAGTGCTACATAAAATGTTGGATATGGAGAATGATTCATGTCGGTGTAAAGACAGATCCCTTACTGCAAAGGTAAATGTTTTAAACATCCCAGCATGACATGCTGACAGATGTACAGAAAAGCTGAGGTATCCGGCCGTAATGTTTATTTCTCAAAATCAATGTGCTTGCACATACAGACAGATGACAAATTAAAGGAAAAATCTGAACAAATGAGTGGAGGAACATAGCGAATACAACTGCTGGCATGGTTTGGATCCCCTTAGAGGGAAGCCTCACTGAGACTCTTTATGCTGCTTTCTCCTTTCATTTGTTACCCTTCTGTACTTTTTGTTCATCTTAGTCCGGCCGCGTTAGAGGTCATGTTGCACTGGCTACGTTGAGCAATTTCTGATGTCCTTGTGCACTAACAAATGGCCTCTTACCATAACAGTGTGCCTTCAGGACAGTGTCCTGGCCTTCTGGAAACATGGCATGCAGGGAAAAAGCTTCAAGTCCAATGAGGTAATGTATGTTGTACTCGCTACAGCTGAGTGAAATCTTGGTTGTAAATGTTACATACAGATTCATAAAGCTTTTTTGACAACATTTAATTTGTTTATTATAAGCACCATCTACTTTGTGGGTATGTACATTTCTGATAGATATTTAATAACTTAAGTGTATGGCTTGTACATTTTTCTGTTTTTTCTGTTTTAACACTTGGGACTTATTTGTTCAAGTAATAGAAACAGGAAATATAAATATTTTATAATATTTTAAATACTGTTTGGTGGGAGAGAGACTTGTAGCTGAACTTGATGGTGTAGTTCCCTTTTAACACAAACCATCGTCCCAAAGATTTTTGACACATAAACAGTACTGATACTGATATTCAGGTATCAGTTTTTATTGATCTCCAGTTACCACAGAGTAGAAACTCTGAATGCAGTTTAAGTGACCCCCATGAACACAAACTACACATGAACAAACCCCTCAGGTGCTTGTCAGCAAAGACCATGAGAGCTGTTGGTTTACACGGGTGGCAACATGCTGTAGGTGATCCCAGGAGATTAGCCCTCATGCGAAGACAGAGTCTTTGTCTCAGGCCGAGGTAATGACTCCGCCCACCTTGCAAAGTGGGCTGCCATGTTAACCTGATCACCGACTGCATTCAGCAGTACGATAAAAGTTCAAGAGATCACGGGGAGGTGAAGCCTTCTGTTTTTATGAAAAGCGATATGGCGATAAAGGCCACCCTTGGAAATCTTGCTGTGTCTGACGTGGTGCCGCAGCAGTCAGATGAAACGGGGACTTTGCCAAGTCTGTAGCCAGCCCAGCCTAACGGGTCTCCCATAGCAAGGATTTTGGAAATGTCAGAGTCCATGCAAAATTCATGATTAGTCATAAACGAAACCTGTCACACAACAGGGAGCTGCACTAAATAATTCAGCCTTTGTCTTGTTATGATTGCTCTCAAAAGCGGTGGTATTCAGCTGGGATAGGCCTGTTGATCCGTGCCTTGGCGGGTGCTCGTCTGAACACCTGAGATCTTGTTCTCAGTTAGACTTAAACAGATCAGATCTCTGCCAAGGCCAAAGACTTGCACCAACAGGTGTCACCCGCCACTATCTGTCGACAAGTTTTCATGTCACGTCAACATGCGAGTGTGTGTTTTCAGTGGGCCTTAGTCTTTTTCACTATCAGGCCAGACCCTATGATTAGAATAGGTAAGCTTTAGTATTGTACGTAGTGACACCAAGGCCCTAGAGACACCACTCAGTTATCTAGTCTGCTTTAAAAAACCTGGATATTTTGTTGGTAAAGGCTTGCAACGTGATCCGAACAAAAGTGCTCTTTTCTGAGCACCTGACTTTTGTGAAGTTTTCCTAATGTGTGGACACTGTTACAGTGGCGTGACAGACCAAACCATTTTATTTATTTATTTATTTGCATTACTGGGGGGACGTTGTTTTTGTACAGCATGTCAAGGAAAATTAGAAAGATAATAATAACAAGGCTTTATGTGTCACATATACTATAGAACATTTCCTCAAATATGTATTTTTGACAAATTATTCCAGAAGATAAGTTAGAGGGCCGTTTTGAGGCCCCCCTCACCTGCAGTGTTCCTCCATGTCGATGGCCCTGGCCATGAGTATTGCCACCCTTCATTACTCATAACGCTTTTTAATGCTCTCTCAGCACCACTGCTACTTTAAATATACAAAAGAAAAACATTTTAAACTGTTTAAACCTGTTTACAGCAGTTGTTTTCTCATTCGCAGGTGACCCAAGAGATTTCTGATCCAAGCAGAGTCTTCCACCTCCTGGGATCTGACAGGTTGGTGCAGAGATACTTGCATCTTTAGCTAAGTGAGTGCACAGGAGTGAGCACGTACCACAGAAATCCCTAAGGCCTGGTATAATTTATCCTTATCCATAAACCAGATAGTCCTGATTATAGTTGTCAGGTCTCTGTGTTTTCCTATTACCTGGAAACCGGCAAACCACCTCCTGCTGCCTCTGCTTGATCTCTTACTGTGCTGATCTCTCTGCCTCCATCTGTCCTGCACACATCTCTTTCTCTCCTCAGTCTATTTTCCAGGATACTTTAATTGACATTTTCTGTGCCTGTATGTTACTCCCTGATGGATCAGAGCCCTGCTGCACCTGAATGCACCCATGACAATATACTTGAATGCCCTCTCTCTGTCTGCTGAAGGCAGGAAAACAAACCTGTTTGATAAATTAAAACAAAATTGCAGACACAGCAGGATGTGATTTAGCTGACTGACACACACACACACACACAGACCAGGATATTCTCCCACCAGTGATGACTCCTGATGGAGCCGCGGTCCTGGAGTGAGGCCTCTCTCTATCTCTCTCTGTCCAACCCTCCATGTTTTATTCACCGCTGCTCGGGCAGTGCCAGCTTGGTTTGAGTGTCTCTACATGCCTCTGTAATTTCATCTGATGGAGAGGACAGTGCAAACTGTAGCTTCCCTACTCACCTGTCACTGCCATGAGACAGACAGGTGGCATCTGAAGATGCAACCCCTGCTGTCCTGATCGAGCCGTTATCTGACTGTCGTTTAACTTTCATGTCTGTCAGTGAGCTGTGTTCTGAGTAGACTGATACCATTAACACGATGCTACGACTCTTGTCATTAGTTGTCAGGGCAGTTACATTATTGTTGTTTCCTATCAATCACCTTGTCAATAAACAGCACATTTCAACAAGTTGCTGGTGACAGATGTTACCTGTCTGTATATTAAGCCAAACCAGTGCTTATGCTAAGCTACGCTAATCGCCTTCTGATTCTAGCTCCTACTACACAGAGATTGACAGAACTGTGTCTCCCAAAATGTAGACCTGTTTGTTTAATTCCCATGCGCTTTAAGGTGCATAATCAAATTTGGAAAAGCACTGTAGTGTGGTCGTTTAAAATGACAGCTTCCTTTGTGGCCACGTTCATTTCTAGAGTTGCCAGATTGACATTAGCTATGTTTGACATTTTATAAGGTACCACGACCACCTTCACTTCAATTTCAATTCAGTTTTAGTAGCATAGCACCAAATCACAACAACAATCATCTCAGGGTACTTTACATAGTAAGGTCTGGACCTTACAGAGAAAAGCCCAACAGATTCCCCTCGATCAAGCACTTAGCAACAGTGATGAGGAAAAACTCCCTTTAATGGAAGGAACCTCAGAGAGAACCAGGCTCTTGGTGGACGGCCTTCTGTCTTGTCTGGTTGGGGATAGAGGAGAGGCACGACAAACAAACATTGGCGGGTGACTGCTCATCCGAAGCTTACAGCTCTGGAGTCAGGGATACCTGCATAAAGGTACAGGGAGAGAGAAGGGACAAAGTTGACTTCATTCTGTAATGTTCTCACCGCTGTTCCTATGTTTCTTCTGCAGGGTGGTGGTTTTGGAGAGCCGGCCCACAGACAACCCCACAGCCCAGAGCAACCTGTACATTTTAGCAGGTCACGAGAACAGTTACTGAAGCTCTGCTAGAGACTGGACGTTGCTAGAGAAGTGGAAAAGATGCCTCAGTTTCGGGAGAAAACTCCAGACTTTTACTTGAAGTTCTTTGTCAAGGGAGGCATCTGGTTTAAAACTGTTATTGGGAGCTGTTGTTATTGATCACCAGATCCACAGATCAGTATGAGCAGAATCTCTTCAGTCCGGATTCTTGAGTAGCCTTACACCAGCAGCACGTTTACTGTAGCTCTGCTCAAGCAACAAGGAAATAAAAGCTTAAATGAACATTGTTGCTTATCATTTTCCTCAATTTTCTGTACTGTGGACTGAGTTACATATTATCTAGGGGTATTATTGATATAAGTGCCATTAAAATTCACAAGAATTTGTGACTGTGTTAGATTTGTGTTATTGACTGTAACATGATGGTGTTAGGCTTGAGGTTTTACAACTCTGTATTCAAACTAATAGATCAGTTTAAACAGAACCCATGAGCACTGTGGGTTATTTAAGCAATATTTATTAATCTCCTGTTACGTAATAAGGTATGTTGTGCAGAGCAGCGCCATTGTGTGAGCATTAACTACCTAGTGAGCAGCTCCTGAGCAGCTTTGGGTTATTTTTACTACTATGTATTATAGTCACATCGCTCCTGCTCTGCTGCATTTTTAGCCATTGGATATAATGTACATTTTTTTTCTTAATCCTCTTTTATAGACCTTTTACTTATTATTTGCACCATGTAAGCACTTTTGTACATTTTTTAATTTAAAATGACAAATGAGGGACAATGCTAGGTTCTCTTAACATCTTTGCATTCCCTTCGCAACATGTTTAATGTATGCTGTTTTTTTTTAAATAAAAGCTGTTGTTAACAAGCTAAAATGAATGGACTCGGGTTTATCTTTGGTTTGACGCATCTGAGCTGATGAAGCACCAGGTCTCTACTGATGGGAGGCAGCAGAGCGATGAGTGAGTATTTGTTTCCATCACTTTCACATTTAGTTTGCAGTTCATTTGGCTTCACCAACATGCACTAATTGGTCTCTGTGTGAGGGGTGGCACGTCAGGGTTTCATACTCCTGTCAGAGTCACATGCTGGATGATGTCAGACCAGTGCCACCAAAACATGGCATGGACTCTGATGCGAAAGAAACTAGTCTTCATCAGTGCAGCACAAACTCTTTTATCACTAACACATCTAACTCAGCCTGGTTTAGACAGTTGGAGATTCAGGTTTTTAAAGATCAGGAGCTCAGTGAACTGTCCTCTGTACATATCTGGAGAAGGCCTCTTTATTTTTAAACATATCTCTGAGCTCTGAGCCTCTAAAAACCCCATAGAAGACCTGCTTTTCCTGTTTTTATGGAGGTGCAGTCTGCTGTTTCTATAGGGACTGGGAAGGAAAGGGGAGACATTTGTTTTCATTCTTCACAGTAATACTCATTGGATAGTGCTGGAAGTCAGTTGAGCTTTTTTTTTTTTTTTTTAAGGCTACTGTCAATTTTGTGAGGGTAGTGAAGCAAAGGCATCAGCTGATTCAGAAGAATTTATGACCATAAAGTTCATAGTATTTTAGGTTTGTGCTTGTATTACCTCCATGTGTTGCTTCCTCTATCAAACTCTGTTTTAGGTCAAAGGTCAAAGTGTTTATTGTCATATGCACAGTTAGGAAACGTGTTTCCCTGTACAATGAAATCCTTACTTTGCCATCCACATGAATGCCACAAAAATACAAGTGAAATATAAAGTAGATAAATAAGTAACACACAATCTAAGGCACTTTAAGCAGCAAATTCAGCAATATAATAAAAAATATATAAGAATATAACAGAATGTATGCTGCATGGGAGCAGCATGTGCAGCTGTCAGCAGTCAAGGTGCAATTATGCATGTGCAAACTGAGAAAGTAAACAGTACAACACGTATTTCCTGGTAATAAACTCCTCAGCTGTTTAGGAGTCTGATGGCAGAGGGAAAGAAAGAGTTTTTCAGTCTAGTAGTCCTAGATTTCACACTTCTGAACCTCCAGCCAGAGGGTAGGAAGTTGAGCAGTCCGTGCTGGGGGTGGGTGGGATCTTTGAGGATGGAGACAGCTTTCCTAGGCACCCTGCTGTGGTAAATGCTCTGCAGAGAGAGCAGTGGAGTCCTGGTGATCTTATTGTGCTTATTTATCTTATTTCAGTGTGAATCAGTGTATTGCTGAAGTCACCTGACAAGTAGTGACCTAATTTTGGATGGCATCCAGCTGGATCTTCAAATTAAAGTCTCCCGACTCTATCGGGGATTTTAACATCCCAAAAACTGACTGCAGTTGCGTTTTTTTAAACGGAAGTTTATATGCAAAACAAGAGTAAAAATATCAAATAATCAAACTGTATTGTTTGTAGTCATGGGTTCTTTTCTGTCTGGGGCTTCTGCTCCATTTTAGGAAGGTGGGGGGCCCTTCTACATGTCTGTGACCAGTGTTGAAATTAAGAAGATTACTAATAAAGTTTTTTTTTAACAGAAATCGGTGATGCGCGGTGACTTTGCGTTTTATTTTGAAAAGCAGGACCGGATGTACGCGACCCGACTTTAAGCAGCAGACTGTGGCTGTGCAGGACAGTCGAGCTGCGGTCGCCCAACTTGTAACGAGGCGTATGGAGCGAGAAACGGTCTGCTTCTGAATTTCTAGCTGAGAAACATCTGAAGACATTTTCTCTGACGGTAGGTTTAAGTATTACATTTTCTGACGAACCTGAAGTTACTTAAATAAAACAACATTTGTGATCAACTGGTGTCATGAGGAAATTTTGCTAAGACATCAGGATTTTAGTATCTATTTTTCAACAAGCATCAGATTCATGGCTTATAAATGTTGTCATTTGTGCCATTTATTTAAAATTTCCCTGTCCGCTGTTTATAACTGCAGCACTGCGTTTTATTCCCCTGGCTGTTCGTTTCCAGTCTGACTTTCTGTTGTTTGTTTTGCTCTGTATCCCATCAGGGAAGTGATCTACTATACTTTGCATTGTGAATTTTTTCCTTATGCTGTCTAACTGTTGCAAGACTGGTAAAATGTTGCACTTAAGGATTGATTTAATCGCATAGGGGGCTGTTTAAATTGTTATCCTGACATTTAGTGCCTGTATCCAATTGCATGCAAAGACTTGAATGTGATTTTCAGTATATTCAGATAATTTTACATGCCACATTTCTGTAAAATCAGTGTAATTAAAAAAAAAAAACTCAGTGATGCAGAGACATTCTGGAAACATAACCTGAACAGACCCATTTTATATCCTTAATATGAATTCATTCCAATTTAATTAGATGAACTATTCATAGAAGCAGCAGGTGCATACATGACCGTCACTCCTCTTCTTTATATCCCTGCTGTGAGCACCTCCTGTGTCTCTTCTGTCCAATTCATAGGCTGCAGAGACAGTCCTCCTTACCCGGACCCACCTGGACAGTAGTTTTTACTTTTGGATGACATCTGGTTCAGGCTAAGAATGGAGAAGTACGAGAAGATTGGAAAGATCGGAGAGGGCTCCTATGGTGTCGTCTTCAAATGCAGAAACAAAGACACGGGGCAGATAGTTGCCATCAAGAAGTTTGTGGAGTCAGAGGATGATCCCATCATTAAAAAGATAGCGCTGAGGGAGATCAGGATGCTCAAGGTAACAACACAACTCAAGTTGTAATCTTCAGTACATTTTCACTTTTCTCCAAAAAGGCTTTCACATGTATGTTTTTGACAGTAACAAAAACTCAGGTTTACCAGGCTATGGAAGCCCATTTCTGCCAGGGAAAAAGATGATGAAAAATTAGTCAAGATATAAAAACAGCTAATGGCATATCACAAACTATGAGAGAAAAAGTCAAAACTATGAGGCAGTGTGCCAAATTTTGAGATAAAATATTTTAAGAAGTCATAAATTACAACTTACTAAGGCATAATGATGAAGTTCTAAGTCAAAACTATAAAAGAAAATGTCACCATTATGAGAAAGAAAGTGAAAATTTTATGAAAGTTAATCAAATTCAGGTTTATTGAGTCAAAATTATATATATATAAAAAAGTTAACTATGAGAGATAAAGTCACAGTTTTGCCTTCCTCAATCCAAATGTTTTCATAATGATTTAAATTTTGGTTTATTAAGAGAAAATTATGATTTAAAAAAAGTCAAACATTTGACTTATTTTTTAATTTTGACTTGAGTCATATTATTTTTGAGACACTCTCTAATTTTATCACCACTAACATTTTTATCTTTTTCTTTTCTTGGCTTGCATACAAGTCTCTTCTCATACTTTAAATTCATGCAGACAACCAAGAACAGAGTCTCAGTATCAAACCGTAGAACAAATATGTTATTATACTGAATCGCATTATGTCTGTATTTCATTAACCTTTGACCTTTTCAACACATCTTAATATGTAAACCAAAATGTACTCTCTTCTATTTATAATATGGACCAGGAAAGTGTGAGACTATACATTCAGACAGACTTTTCAAACTAAAAAGATTTCACCCTGAAATTTCCAAAGGGTTGCCAGTACCCCGCCTTTGAACAGAACAAGAGAGGAAGGAGAGAAAAGATGAAAATAAATACATAAATAAAATAAGGTTAGAATAAAAAATAAAGTAATAATAATAATTCATAAAATTAAAAGTGAAAAGTTACGGCTTTGGTATTAAAAGTAGTCTACAAACCAAAACAACAATGATGGGAGCGCTAAGTGCGGATATAGCTTTGTTTGTTCAAACATTTTTTTTCACTTTATGCAAAATTGATTAGCGTGGTTCTTGCTATATGTGTGAATGTCATGAGTAATAACTGTAACCAAAGCGTTCATGACATCAGGAATGCTTTGACCTATAAGTTAGCGAGGACCCGAAAAAAGTTCAACGCAGAGCGAGACGCCAGTGATAGTGTCGCACACATATTACATCATCAAAACGTATCACTCGGTCCCGGTCTGCTGGCTCACCCTTTCTACACAGAGCCCGTCTCCCCTTTGTTTCGCCTTTAGTACTAAGGCCGATTTAAGGCGGAACGAAAATGGCCCGCCATTCTGGCACAGAAAACGAGAGGCGCACAAATCCTGCCTCAAAAAGGCAGTGTGTAAGGGGCTATAGTGTCCTCTCTGTTGTGCGGAGCAGCAGGAGGGTTCCCATTCAATTAGTTCTGGGAAGCATTTTTTATAGCTGCTGCACAAAGAAACTCTCACTCGCAACAGGTTTAAAAAGCAAGTGAAGGAAAAGCCCTGCAAGGACACAGCCAACTCAAACACCTCAATTAAAATGGGAAAAACCTTTAACAACTGAAGAGGCTTTGGCACCAACTGAACATCATCACAGTATGCATTTACCTCTCTGTTTTTAACAGTAATTCAACAGCTCAGACTCTAAACTATGTTGCCTGACTGACAGAGACTTTAAATCAACAACAGAACCATCAGCAGCTTAGTTTTTAGTTGCCTTCATTGAGGAAAAAGAACAAACATATGAACGCTATTCCATCTGTTTATTTTATGTTGTATAATAATTATGAGAGATGCACTGGCACCGCTGTTTGTGGTTTGATTAGTCATGCACTAGGTGGGAGTGTTAGTGGCCTGCCGGACACCAGGATATCATCAACAGGACAGGATGGAGATGCGTTGTCAGGGGCAACAGCATGTTTATTACCATCTGTTAACAGTTTAGTGTGTTTGATCAGAGTAAACTGCAGACTGTGCAGTTCTTTACAACAGACTTTACTGGTTAAATTTGACTTTGTTTTCATGACAGCGTTTTACCTAGCCCTGCATATCAAGATGATTATTACTCCCTTTAATGATTTGTGTCTATGCAGCAACTGAAACACGCCAACCTGGTGAATCTGATCGAGGTTTTTCGACGTAAGCGGAAGCTTCACCTTGTGTTTGAGTACTGTGACCACACAGTCCTCAACGAGCTGGACCGCCATCCCAGAGGGTGGGTGGCTGACACGGTGTTTATCGTTCTGAAAGCAGAGGGTTATTTTAGTTTGTGATTTTACTAACAGCATAAAGAATGGTGTAAATACAACAGTGACATATTAGTGTTTTAAACGGTTTTTACACAGGACATGTTAGCAAATGGATGTTTATTTACACAACCAGCAGACATGGGACAACATCAGCATTGATCCAGAGTTGTTTTTTTGTCCAGGTGATAAATGTGCAACATTCATTATCTTTTAGCTTAGTAATAATCATTGACTGATTTTCAAACGTATCATATCACATTTATCAAATCAAATTTTATTTGTATAGCACCAAATCACAACAAAAGTCATCTCAGGACACTTTACAAAGTAAGGTCTAGACCTTACTGTTATCAATATTATTACATAGGGAAAACCCAACAAATCCCCCTTGAGCAAGCACTTGGCGACAGTGGGGAGGAAAAACTCCCTTTAACAGAAGAAACCTCCGACAGACCCCGGCTCTTGGTGGGTGGCCTTCTGCCTCGACCGGTTGGG
>NW_018128170.1:716745-724753 GCF_001952655.1 Monopterus albus | reverse complement strand
GGAGAGGGGAGGGGAAAGAAACTCAGAGCATCATGGGGCCCCCCAGCAGCCTAGGCCTATAGCAGCATAACTAAGGGAAGGCTCAGGGTCACGAAGCGTTGTTGTTTCACAAAAAGACGTCCAAATTCATGATCGAAGTACACTGTGAGTAAAAATGAACAGAGAGACTCAATTCAAGTGTGTGAAAAAGATTGTTGGCTAAACATTCTCACCACAAAGTCCATTTAGGAGCTGTTCTTGAGCTTTAAATCACATTGTGTACTGAAGGTCATGCGCTTTGAAGCTGCAGAACAGCTACTATATGGACGTGCTGGTGACATTGTTTTGTCAACCGTTGTTTCCAAGGGCAAGAACGAGCTTTGAATTTCTTAGAACTTTCAGGTTTGGACTTTATTCTGTTGAAATATTTACTCAAAGAACAGTGTGTCAAACATGGGCACACAGAAACACAAAATACAAAATGAAGCAGTAAGAAGTTTACTGTTTTCTGAGCTGAACACACAACAGGCCCCTCAGGGTACTGTACAAACATTCATGCTGCCACATTGAAATGCTGAGAGCATAACTCTGACTTTGGCTGCTTGTCATTACACAAAGTGCTGTGTACTTTGTGTTATCTCTACATTACATATATACCACACTGTGCTTTGTCCAGCTCTGACAGGCACAACGCTTGTCTCCGGAGAGGCTGACCTGCTCACTGTGGTATGTTTACAGTGATGCTCTCCCAGAATGCTTTGCAGGTGGGGAGCTGTCAGGGCTCCTTAGGTCCGGCCACATTTTATACGGAGTGTTTTCACTCTCTAGTTTCCCCCTCGGTTCCTGGCCTGCAGCCCTCTGGGTTCAAAAGAAGACAAAACAGAGTAGGAGAAGGGGCGGAGATTGTTATTAATCGCTAGTCACATGGCTCGATTTAGTCATTTCCCCAGCAACAGTGATAGATGATGGTCGCTGAACCAACAAAGCCTCAGTGTTGAGCATCGGCGCTCACAATGGAAACAGCAGACCTACTCATCTACTGCCATCTGAGGGGAGGGATGTCTGAAATACAGAGCATAGAAGGGAACACTAGAGATGACAATAAAGAGATTTTATCCCCATCTTAGCTGATGGAGTTCTTACTTGGTTGGAGAATGTGCAAAAGGTTAACTTGTGCAAATTTTGGTTTTGTCGGACTGCTATTTACAAGGTCAAAGTTGAATAGATTCTTTTGGTCATTTAATTGTTTCATCAACAAATCTTTTTCAGCCTAACGTGCTGTTTCCTTGTTGCTTTACAGTGTTCCAGAGCATCTTCTAAAAAGTATAACTTGGCAGACGCTTCAAGCCGTCAACTTCTGTCACAAACAAAATGTAAGTGACTGACTCTGCATGCTGCTCTGTTTCTGCTCTTACTGTGTCTTTGTGTAGGCTACAGTGAATTTGTGACGTGTCAGACCTTCCCTTTGGCTTGTTTTGGAATGTTTCTGGTCTCCTCCCTCCTCCAGCTCCCACCGAGCCTTGGGTTTTATGGCTCCTTTTTAACAAGAATTTCTTCCCCTTGGCTGACCAGCAGTTAATATGTCACCTAGACACAACAAATGTTACAACAGCCCCCATTTAATAGGGTGGCATGAAGTCCAGAAAGCACTGTTTCTCTCACACTGGCCCTTTACTTTCAACATCTCACAGTCACAAGCATCTGAGCACACTAGATACAGTAGGTCGATACTTTATTGATCCTGAGGGAAATTTCCGGTATCCAGTAGCAATAGCAGTGATTACCAAAATCACAGCACCCAAAGTAATGAAATGTATAAAAGTGTAAGACTGAGAATGAGCATTATGTGTAAACGTAAAGACGGGGTAAACAACACGCAGTGCAGTGATATAGTTGAGCTTTCAAGCTGTTCTTAAGTCGTGCACTGATTTGATTTGACTGTTTGTGTCTCTGCAGTGCATTCACAGAGACGTCAAGCCAGAGAATATTCTCATCACCAAACACCAAGTCATCAAACTCTGTGACTTTGGCTTTGCCAGGATCCTCAGTACGTTTTAATATTTCATCAACAGTTGTTATTACATATTTCATAGTGGCACCTAGAAGACATTGGCTGTCATTACATGTTGTACTCAGTGTTGTCATACTTTAAGGGTTTTTTACAGCTGTGACCAGGGGGAAACCTTTGTTATACAGTTTAAGGGACAACATAAAACCAGTATATTAGGCTAAGCATGGTCCTGATTGTCCCTGTATTGTGTGCCATTAGCTGGTCCATGTGACTACTACACAGACTACGTGGCCACTCGTTGGTATCGGGCCCCTGAGCTGCTAGTGGGAGACACTCAGTACGGCCCCCCGGTGGACGTATGGGCGATTGGCTGTGTGTTCGCAGAGCTGCTGTCAGGGATTCCTCTGTGGCCCGGGAAGTCCGACATGGACCAGCTGTACCTGATTAGAAAGACTCTGGGTAAGATGAGTCCGCTGCTGGACTGAGGGTAAACCTGGAATTTGTCCTGTTACAGTACAGTGAAGCATGTTAGTACTAATGATAGTTAATAGTAGTACAGTTAAGACAGTGCCAGAGGGTGATTAATTCTCTCATTTATTGTCTTATGCATATGTATTTGTACTTTAATGTGATGAACATCAAGTCCTCATAAAGCAAATAGCATGTGATCATGCTTCACTTTGCAAATGTTAACAGAGACATCAACTATGTCATTATTTTTTAGGACACAGTGTGTGTGAGAGGTGTGGGCCTTTTACATGTCTGTGCACAGCAGCCCATTGTCTCATAGTCTGTCCGTGCATGTGCACTTTAGAGTCTTTAGAGTTTTTTTTTCAAAAATAAGTGCCAATAGAATGGAATACAGCAAGAAAGATACTTTTCCACTATTGTGACATTTTTGGGAAGATTAATAAAATTCTACATTTTTGCCAGGATTGGATGTAAATTATAAAATATCTAAAAACCTCTGAACAATCAATAATTAAAAAAAAGACTAAATAAGTTTGTCTTGTCCTCTGCAGGAGACCTGATCCCTCGACATCAGCAGGTCTTCAGCAACAATCAGTTCTTCAGTGGAGTTTCCATCCCCGAGCCACAAGAGATGGTGAGGAAGGATGCTGTCAATATTTAATTAGATCTCCACTGGTTATTATCAGAAACTGTCTAGTTGTAAGTGCAGCATAAACCCAGCACACAAAGGGTGAATATTGTATAATTATGGTAAGAACGACAGAAACACAGGAAACTAAAATGTCCCAAGCCGGGTTGGATTCTGGGAAGTAAAATCCAAAATATTCTGAATTGTTGTCCTTTCTTCTTCCTGTAGGAACCTTTGGAGCAGAAATATCCGAACCTCTCCCACCAAGCTCTGAGTCTCATGAAGGTAAAGCGTCGTCTTTAGCCTAAAGGATTCTGGAGGTTACTGTCATCTTAACACCTGTTTGTCTGTTTTTCAACCTGTTTTAATGCAGCAAAATAAAAATCTCATGCATTTCTAACATATACAATACAACAAATACATGAGTTATAGATTAAGACTTTAGTCCAGATATTTTGCATTATTATTGTTTTGCTATATTATTATTATATGTACGTCAAACAGTAATGAAATGCCATGCAAGTAATGAAAAACCTTAATATGAGACCAAATATCTTTAGCTGAATTTTACATTTATACAAATGTTCATTGATTTGTTCATACAAATCAGAAAAGTGTGTGTAAGGTGCTGTGTGTGAGTAAATACTCTGTAAAGTCAGGCTTACTTGCATAATTCTGCCCGTAAGCAGTGAGACATTTAGAAAACTTTCATGACATCTGCTCATAAAGACTGGGAAGATGAATTATATGGCCCTGCCTGTCTCCTCATGCTGGTGGTTTTCATGGTGTAGGGTTGTCTGAGGATGGACCCGTCCGAGCGGCTGACCTGCGAGCAGCTCCTCCAGCACCCGTATTTCGACAGCCTGCGAGAAAAGAGCAAGAGCTCGTCTCGAGAGCAGGAACGCTCCAGCAACAAGAGGACCCGTTTCCCTCGCAAGCACCTTCCTCCTGGGGTAAGGGCGAGAATTATGACCGGACTTAAAACGTCCACATGCAAAATCAAATCGGAAACGTTCCTTTCACTGCATCTCTCGTTTTTATTTCACAACCAAAGGGAACCCTTTTTCTTACACTGATCACTTAATTGTATCCATGTAAAAGAATAATGTTTTGCTCTCGAGGTTGTCCCTGGACCTTCATTTTTTTCCCCTACATTTTTTTCCACCAGTATTTGCCACAGCTGACGGGCAGCAGCATCTTCCCAGCTCTGGACAATAAGAAGTACAACTTGCGCAAATTCAACTACCACCTACCAAACATCTAAACACACTGACCCTGACCTGGATTTAATCCTGAACACCATCAACTGTGAATGTTTTCTGAACATCTCAAGAAATGAAGCAGATTATGGTAGCACCTTGTTTTTTTAAAAATCATTTAAGAGGTTTCAACCAATTTTTAAAATATTGCTTTTCCACATGAGGTATGTCAGGTCTCTCCTGAAACTGATATCAGTCTCTATGCACTATTTCCAAACATGTCGGTTTATACACGTTGCCTACATTTCAAGCTCATTTCGTTGTGTTTTGTATAGTTGTGTAAAGACGAAGAGCGATGTGCCGCTCTGCTTGTAGCTGCTGAGTAGACAGGTAAAACTGGGATGTACTGCCTGGCCTGATTTGCCAAATGTATTTTTATATAATGTAAGAGTGACATGTTTAATGTTGTGTAACTGACTGTTGAGGACACAAACTTTGATGTGAAATGACTTCGGCATTTCTGAATATGATATTTATTGACAGCAGGAGTGAGTACAGTTGTAAACATTAAAGCTGATTTAGCACAATTTTGGATAAATCAAGTAAAAAACTGTCTAGAAATGTTTTTCCCTGCTCTACTGTCCCCCTCCCACCTTGCTAAGCTTCAGGCCCTGTGTTTATTTCTTTCCCTCTATGGCCAGTGTTGTTAAAATCTGAGATGTTAAAATTTACACCATCAACATAACTAGAAAAGTGGGGAGTTTGTTCAGCTATCAAAGTGTAACGTGATTTCAATTTATTCACTTATAACTCATGGTTATGTCACAATATGTGTGTCACGTATGTAACACTGAACACAATGCAATAGTAGCTGGAACATTAGAAATATCAATATTACTGGGAAAAATCATTCCTCTGTATGACTTGCTTGTGTTAGGTAGGAAAAAGGGTCATTGTTGTTGTACTGCCACAGAAAACCACAGGCTCTATGGGCTTTATTCCATTTGTGTTAATATTACTGCTGAGCTGCTTGACGGCCGGGTCCGTCTCTGGCTGTAGTTACCACATAGGACAAAGTTTCCCAAGGCAGGAGGGGCAAGGAGGAGCAGAGGGAGAAGAGGAGGGGTTACTGCCTGAGTTTGTTTTGATTTTCACTCACTCTCTAACAGTTGAATAGTTAGAGGGCCGAAGTTAGCTAGAGCAGTTTTAATTTTAACCTACCTTTACTAGCTTTTAGCAGTAACAGTACCACATTGTTGTTTCTGGGACTTTGGTGCTAAGGATGTTTTCAGCCATCTGTCTGTCCTCAGATGTTGTACAAATGCCAAATTCATCTAAAGAGAAATCATTTAAGACTCGTGAAGCTTTGAAATCCTCAGTGTTGTTACAAACTGTTTCTCTCTGTGTACACACATATCAGATTATAATAAACTATCATTATGTCAAAGAAAACTGGTGTCAGCAGTATAAAGTGCTTTAACTTTTCTTTTTGCTGGACTCTTGATCATATAAGCTTAGAAATGAAACAAATCTGAATATTTTAACCCAGGAAGTTTTTAGCATTATGAAGGCATCACCATATTTACAGGTAAATACATTTAATGTTTCAGCTGAAGGAAGCCCCACATACTCTAGTCTTCAAGATTTTACTTTGAAAACCTTTAAACGGGTGTTCCTACTTTGCATTTATAACAGGAAGCTGTTTCTCAATCAGTCCAAGTCCAGTGCTAAGTCTAGACGTGGGAGTGCTGTCTGTAGTCTGTCAGCTGTCGTCTGTTTGTCTTCGATTCCCGGCAGATCACTGAGAAACAGGTACTCCAGATTCCTGTGTGTCATTAATACGTGATTATTACATGAACCACTCATAAAGTATATGAAACTGATTAATCACTCATCTCTTTGTCAGAAATATGAACCAATCTGCTTCATTTAAATACACCTCAGATTCTTTACAAATAAACAAAACCAATTTGAAATTTACCACGAGCACTCACCTGAGCTTGTGCAGGGCGATGATGCCCTTATCAGTTACATTTCCACATGACACAACCTCCATCAGGTACAAACTGTTCTGTAGATTCTCTATTGAGCTCAGCCTCTCCAGGCAGGTGTCTTCGATGTAGATACACTTGTTGAACTTGATTTCCTCCACACATGTCAGACCATCTATAAAACATTTTCACAAAAACAGCATCAGCACACTAATTAAATTTACATGGGCAGAGAAGGGTTCAAACCAAAATAAATCTGTGGTGCGCTGCAGCCAACAAGGTCAGAGACTGTATCTGTGCCTGCCCAGTGTAAAACATCCTGGTTACTTGCGTCACTTTGGACAGATGCACTTTCACCCTCGCGTTCCCTTTCTTGCCTAAACAGATAGAGGAATCACTTTCAGGTCAAGCTCATGTTAACAGTTACTGCAAAATTTACACTTTCTCAACATAGCTTCAATCTTTAATTGGACTTTTAATGATGGTCCTGTTAGTCCAATACTTAAGTTCAAGCTGAAATATATTGATCTATTGTAGTTCCACCAGCAGGTAAAATATGCATTCTTATGTCTAATAATCAGGCTCAGTATTAATCTTATTTTAAAATTAATACTTTTTTAGCTATAAATTATCTAAATCGGTGAATGTTAGAGCTGAGCCTGAAATGTCTGCCGTACAGAGGATAAGCCCTTTGCATACAGTTGAGGATATGGACTTCCACCTTTCAGACCAGACCTTTTGCCCCATTTGTAGCAGGGATCTATGAACAATAATGAGTGCCATTGCTTCACTGTGTGCCTGCAGTTGTTGTTGTCTTTAATTTACTTTAAGTGGGAAATATGCATGACTGTATGGAAAGAAATGGTAATGAGATTGGGACAAGTCACAAAGACAAGAACATAATATTCTCCACTGTAACACTGACCCAGGTGGTCAAACCCTCTGTGCATGATGCACGATTCGGTAGCGTCAATCCCCTGGATCTTGTATCTGCCCAGAGGCCCAGTTGGCAGTCCATTGTAGTCGTGATGCCAGCGATCGAAACCTTGGAACTTCACTTTGGCACCGCATCTCAGCAGCCACTCTGCTGCAGCCTGATCTGGACCC
Source organism: Monopterus albus (assembly GCF_001952655.1). Classification (NCBI taxonomy): domain Eukaryota; kingdom Metazoa; phylum Chordata; class Actinopteri; order Synbranchiformes; family Synbranchidae; genus Monopterus; species Monopterus albus. The sequence continues at coordinate 717,367 of NW_018128170.1, read as the reverse complement.
ACAGCTTTGATCCTCTCATAGTCCACCCTGGGTGAAGATCAACAAACATTCAAAGTGCGGTACATGCTGAAGACATTGACTGTAATCGGTCACATTTGGCTGGTGCTAACAAAGGAGAAGCAAGAAGTTAAAAATAATAACAATAATAATAATAAAAATGAAAAAACTGCCCATGAGACTAGTTGATGCAACCTTAGCAAATCACCCATATTTGTTTACTAGGCTATTTACTGGGATGCATACAGGTGTACCTAATGAAGAGAATGTTAATGTTGTCTCACTTGTTGAAAATTGCATTGAGCCAGCCCCAGAAGTGTCTGCGGCTCCACTCCCTCTGGCTCACAGCCAACTGCACAGCCTTCGATAACAGTCTCATATCTGAAAAATAAATTGAAAATAAATCAAGGGTCTTCTTCTTCTTCTTCCTTTGGCTGTTACCGTTAGGGGTCGCCACAGAGAATCATCTGTTTCCACCTACAGTAACTCTGTTCTCGGCATCCTCTACTCTCATCCCAACTAATTTCATGTCCTCTTTTAGCACATCCATATATCTCCTCGTTGGCCTTCCTCTTGACCTCTTGCCTGGCAGCTCCATCTCCAACATCCTTCTACCAATATAACC
>NW_018128170.1:706447-716385 GCF_001952655.1 Monopterus albus | reverse complement strand
CCCTACTTGTGGAGCATAACCACTGACTACATTCAACATTACCCCTTCAGTTTCCAACTTCAAACTGATCACCCTGTCTGACACTCTTTTCACCTCTAAAACATTCCTCACGAGCTCTTTCTCTGTCATTGTGCCAACGTTAAGAGTCCCTATTCTCAGACCTATAGTCCTGCCTTTCCTCTTCTCTTTCTTTCTACGAATCCTTCTGCCTCCTTTCCTTCTTCGACCAAATGAATCAAGACTAGGCTCAGTTATTGGATCTGAATTAGAAAAAAATATCAGATTTTGTTCAACAAACCAAAGAAAATACGAAACAGGAAAAGCATATAAAAAATAACCCACCTGCCCTCTTAACAGATCGGTTTGTTTACGTTTGGGATGCGTCCATTGTTGAAACCTTTGACCTCGAGACGTAATATAAAAAAACGTGCCGTTCCATTGGCTGGTTGGAGTACGTGCAGACGTTGCGAGGGGCGTGGCCACTTGTTTACTCTCAGAGTAGTGCTTCTGCAGGTGGGCTAGCGAACAGCGGTGACAACAGGAGGAGGAAACACTAAACAAAATACAGTTACATTTGTCTGACAGTTATACAATGAAGAAACGGTTCTGATGTGCTTTTAAAACGCCCTGGCAATGATCCGGATACTGAGCAGTGCATCTTTTAAAGCTGTTGGGACAGCGAAACTGCTAAAGGACATCACAAACAGGCAGCTGCACGGGTAAGAATGACTGTGAGGAGTTCTACTTCTTTGAATAACTCATGCTTTAGACAGATACTGTAAGTTAAGAAATGAGCAGATAAGCGGATGTCTGCTTAAACAACTAACAGTTAATGGCTCCTAGTTATTGCAAAGGACATTCAGCTCCGAGGACTAGATTGCATTACAGTTCTGCTCACTGCATAGCCCCGATGTGCACACATCACCGCAATGCTTACGCATACAAAACATTTCTATCCACACTGTGCCTCCTGATCTACACCTGCCCAATCCACGTTGTATGCATTTAAGATAAGATAATCTTTTATTGTCGTTGTAACACTTACAACGAGGTTTTAGTGTGACCTCCAGTGCAGCAATGGAAAAACATAAAATGAAATAAAAACATAACGAAAAAACCGAAATGAACAGGTGTCCAGCAGCCACTTAGTAGTTTTGTGTGAAGGCAGTATGTGTTACCTACAGACTACAGGCTACTTTGGGGGCATGGCATGCAGTGTCTGTAGCAGTGACGCTCTCTAGTCTATATTGTGAAATACTGATGTTGTAATTTGAACGCATTGATTCATAACACATAGGTAACCTCGCCAGTTTATTAAACGAGACCAGCAAATTATCAGTTTGATCACAGTCATTTTGCCACTGTAATAAATGGTGTTGAGGTTTATGAGCAGCTCTACGGGTTTCCACATGTTCTGGTAGTCTGGAATGCAGACCAGAGAAGTTAAAGCTCCTGAAGCAAAGTTGTACATCTTAGCACATTTTCTGCAGGAGTTTATGAATGGTGACCCACCTGTAGTTCAGCTGAAGTGAATGGTGATGTCACTAAGCACCTTTTTCCTTGATCTGCTTTATTGGTTCCTCCCTGTGTGGAGTATTACAGCACTTTACCTGGTCCCATATAATTCACTATGAAAACAAGCTGTTTTCTGTTCCCCGTGTCCTGTACCTCTGTGAGTGCACAGATTTAAAATGGTCTTTGAGCTTAAACACTGTGTTCTTCTGACTTTTGCAGATGCTTAATTATGTGAAACCCAGTGGTGGACTGGGAACAAGTTGGACATACTGGAACTGCATCCAGTAGTCTGTCTTAATTAGGTTTATTAATGGATTTACTTGTTAGTGACATTTCTTTGTAGTTACAAATAGCCTGTTAACTGTGCCAGGGCTTCTCCTACTTATCAGTTTCAAAGGTCTGTTGGTGGCTGAAGATGGACATTGAACTTTTGCAACCTGTAAAACCAGTTGTTTATGAGTAACCATCTTAAATTTACATTGCCCACGACCTTGCCTCCTGTCTGTCTTTCAGCACATATGATGTGGCCGTGGTGGGTGCCGGCATCGTGGGCTTGGCCACAGCCAGAGAGCTCATTCTGCGACATCCGTCCCTCAGCTTCATCCTGCTGGAGAAAGAAAAAGAGCTTGGTAGGTGGAGGTTTGAAAGCGGTTGTGGTGAAGGAAGACACGTTCTTGAGACCAAAATGTGATTGATGCAGTTACACTGAGTATTTTGAAAGTGACTGATTGATTGCTGTTGGCTCTGTAGTCCAGGGCTAAGTGCCAAGTTTCAGCTCTGATTGAGTGTTACTGGGTGAATAGTCCTAGTATTGATCAGGGTAGAGACCTAATGTTGACCCACTGAACTCCATCAGCCCAATAATCACACAATTATTGTTTCCTTAAAAATCCAGTGTACTGCATTACATAAACAAAACAAATTAAAATGTCAGATATTTTTTCAGAGGCTACACTAATTATTGCAGTTCTCAAAGAAAATTGATAGCATTAAAAATATAAATGGAAGACCTCACTGAATATAATATTTCCTGTTGGTTCTGAGCACTGTTGAATAAACAGCTATAATGTTTTAATTGGTAAGTTTCTGATGTGTGCATTTGCCATTTTTACAGAGCCAAACTAGCTGCTTGCCCTCCATTTTCAGTTTTGATGCTAAGCTAAGCTAACCGTCTCCTGCGCGTTGCTTCATATTTGCTATATAGATCTAAAAGTGGTATTGATCCTCTTATCTCTCCTCCCAAAAATGTTTTCTTTATGATTGAAAAATTCAGAGATTGTGTTTTTTAACCATTTTTCCATGATTCTATGATTGTTAAAGCTATAGCATGTAACTTTTTTCAAATAATTTTGCTGTAGAAATCTGCTCCAAAACCCATCTTAATGTGGACAGGAGCTGTTGAAGCCTCCTGTGACCCAGACTCACTGAACAGCACTGGCAACAGTGCAGAGATATTAGCTTCTAAAGGTTTTGAGCGGGACTGACCTCTCTAACCAATCAGAGATTTTTCAGTTATTTCTGCTTGATTAGTAAGTTTTGTTGCGTTCTCAACAAATATCTGAAGAGCTGGTCAGAGCAGGGGGAGCATTGCAGATCATAGTAGAGTATAGTGGAGCAGGGATAGCTGGGTGGATCGATTTGGAGTTTCATGTTAGCACTACCTTAGGTTACATACTGTAGCTTTAATAAAACCTTTTACTTCTTCTTCTTGTTCTTCAACTGTCTTTGTGTTGCTCATCAGCTGTACACCAGAGTGGGCACAACAGTGGAGTCATTCACAGCGGGATCTACTACACACCGGGGTCGCTGAAGGCCCGTCTGTGTGTGCGAGGAGCCAATTTAGCCTACGAGTACTGTGAGAAGAAAGGGATCCCTTACAAGAGATGTGGAAAGGTCTGCCTCAGTGTTTTACCCAGATAAGACATGATACAGCATGTTTACCTCGGATGACTGGGGTTTACAAGACACATCTATATATTACATTACTACATGCATGCGATACAGACATTGTGAAGATTTTTAATACAACAGGGCATTGTCATTTTCCTACCTCATTACAGATAAATAAATCTAGACAAAGAGAATCCACAGAAGCTGAATTTTGCTTGGTTGTGACTCGAGATTTAGTGACTTGGCTACAACACCTCATACTGTACAACCATACAGGTACAGGGCTGGGTATTCTTTTCATTCTAGTGGTAATGTACCTGTTTTGTGCTGATAACAAAAACACTATTATCTCTTCCATGTTCTGAACAAAGCACTGATCAAAAGCCAAAGATCTCAAATGATGAATTTTGTCTCAACAAAAACAGCTATAAGATCTTTGCCTAAATGAAATTCAGCCTAAAGACAAAAAGCTCTAAAATGACCAAAGTTATGATTGAACTGTCTTATTAAACAGGTAAAAAAGACAAAAAAATCTGAGCCAAGCACTTGATGCCAGACTTAGGTTCCTGACAGTGACACAGGCACATTTCAGCTGGTACCAATAAAACACTGAGACTTGATACCCAGTCCGATATGAGTTCTGTAAATACCTGTCATGTGGATCATTGCATTGTGTCTCTCTCAGTATTGATCAAAGGTATTTCTACACTGGCAGCTTATTGTGGCTGTGGAGCAGGAAGAGATATCGAGACTGAATGCTCTGTACGAGCGCGGCATGAAGAACAACGTGCGTGACCTCAGTATTGTTGATGCCAAGGGAATACGAGAACGAGAGCCGTACTGCAGGGTAAAAGACTAGAGGACACTGTTTGGATCAGTACAATAGAAGAGATAGCAGCGAACATTTATGTTACACACTTTTCAGGGTCTAATGGCCTTGGATTCGCCCTACACTGGCATTGTGGATTGGAGGATGGTCGCTCTCAGGTACGGCACAGACTTTGAGGAGGCAGGCGGCACAGTGGTAACCGAATATGAAGTCAGTGACATTTCCATGGTCACAGAGAGCCCAGCTGGGAGCACAGAAGGTAACAAACAGGTTCTGTACACCATATTTAAATGAGCTGTAGTAACTTTAGGCACACCTTAATATATACATATATATATGTCTTTCTTTAAATTCTGTTTGCAGGAATGAAATACCCAATCACAGTCAGAAGCAAAAAGGTAACACCCTTACAATTAAAAGCATGATCATGTTGAGACAGTGTTCTGTTATTTGCAGTGCTTGCACTGTACTGTTTAAACAGGGCAATGAGGTGCAGTGCCGGTACGTCTTGACCTGTGGGGGCCTATACTCAGACCGCCTGTCGCAGATATCCGGATGCAGTCCAGAGCCACGGATCGTCCCCTTCAGAGGAGATTATTTGGTCCTGAAGCCAGAGAAAAATTATCTGGTGAAGGGAAATGTCTACCCTGTAAGTCTGCTAAAGAACTAAAGATCCTACTTTTTAAACAGTGTAATCTACATAGAGCTGCAAGAAAAAGTAATGGCATTGCTTGCAATTTCTGGCATTCTGCATAAATTGGTCGTGAAATGTGATCTGATTCTCACCAAAGTCACAAATATCAACAAACACAATATTTCTAATCTGATAAAACACAAACAGTCGTGATTTCTGGAGCTATTATGTTCTTATATGTTGAAGTATCAGTGGAGCGCCTCTGTTATTAAATGGATTTAAACAATGCATACTTTATATTTTTATAGGTCCCTGACCCTCGTTTTCCTTTCCTTGGGGTCCACTTCACCCCACGGATGGATGGAAGTATTTGGCTCGGCCCCAATGCAATTCTCGCCTTCAAAAGGGAAGGATACAAAATGTACGACTTCAACATACGAGACTTTGCAGATGCACTGTCATTCAGGTACAACATCATATTTTCTCTGTTATCACTTTGTTCTTTATGTAGTTTTTGGGAACTGTAAAATTTCTGTGTATATTATGATTAATATTATAAAGGATTACAAAGAATATCTTAATGGAAACACTGCAGTAGCATAGCAAATCGCAGAGTAATACACTAGCATTCACATACTGTAGGTTCTGAAATCACATAATTACAGTGTAATTGTTGCATGGGAGGTGGTTCACACTGAATATTTGATCTTTTTCTTTTTATGCTGCAGGGGCCTCCAGAAACTTGTGATGAGGAACATAATGTATGGGATTGGAGAAATGTATAGAGGGTTTTTTATTGGTGCACAGGTTAAAATCCTGCAGAAGTACATACCTGAACTCTCACCGAGTGACGTGCTCAGGTAGACGTAAGACTTAAAATGCATGTATTTTATAAAACTACAGCGTCTTTTTTGCTCTTTCAAGTAGTCGGTTTTGCTTACAACCACCATCAAGTGACATTTCGAGCAAATATGTCCCTTTTACTTTATATCAGTGAATGTCCTGGTTTATATAAGTACTTAGCTGATTGCTAGGTGCATTTAACTCTAGAGACAAAATGATGCAGTTAATTTAACTACTGACTATCATTTTTTAGCATAATAGTATAATTGACAAGTATTTCCTTTAACCTGGGTTGTTTTCCTCTTTAGGGGTCCTGCAGGAGTTCGAGCTCAGGCTCTTGACCGAAACGGCAACCTAGTGGATGACTTTGTTTTTGATGGAGGGGTTGGGGATGTGGGTAGTCGGGTGCTCCACGTGCGTAACGCCCCCTCGCCAGCGGCCACCTCCTCCCTTGCAATCGCTGAGATGATTGCAGACGAGTTGGAGTGCCGCTTTTCCCTGTAGAAAAATGGCAGAAGGAAAAAGAAAACTAAATAATCCAGCTTGAGGTCATTGAAACTACAGTGTAGTATCAAGCTGTCACTACCTCAGTATCACTGTCATTGAGACATTTTTATTACAGGTTGAGTTCTAATTTAGGGGGAGAGAGTTTTATATCTTTGACTTAATTACATTTTTTAGGCAATTTTTACTTAGAAGTGCTATTACAGGTAACAATGTCTTTAGTCCACCACATAAAGTAAAAAAAATAATATTTTTCTACGCTACATTTCTGTTTAAGAAGAAGAGACATCATGAGTGGAAAGAAGATTTTATCATACTGTTTAACATTAAATAGGAATATAGAAACATTTGACAGAATGTGAACTTTTCAGTTGGGTATTTTTGGACTATCGTTCTGGCATGGAATTTAAGGATAATCACCTTTATTTGGCCAAGTATGTTACATACACTAGGAATTTGTTTCTGGTACAGAACTGAGGCAGTGGAAAGAAACGGTTCATGTAACGCACAGTTATAACTACAGAATGCAGAATGGTTGTGCTTGCTTGATTTGACCATTCTCATCACTGGACAGTGTTGTCTGCCAAAATAAAAAGATTGTGAAATGATATCAAGATTAAATAAATAATTTGTCTTGTGTTATACTTAAATTAATGCAAAGTGGGCATACTTTTGTTTTGTGTGTTTGTGGGGAGATGATCTCGTATAATTCTGCTACAGTTTTCTCTTTGTTCACATAACTGAAGGAGCTTCACATATGGCTAAAGGTGTCCAGATCTATCAAATTAGTCTCAGTTGTAGTTATTGCTTCCCTCTTATTTAAAGAGATTAATGCTAAAGGATTTTTTTATTGTAGACACATTTTTAAATAGCAAATGTGCCAAAAGTATGTTTAAATATAGACTGGTTATCCTTGTATATACACTACCCGTTGGACTGAATGGGAAAGTGTCCAAACGTTTTGTAGTGATAAAAGCATTGCCTATCGTCCAATTCCTGAATTAAGCATTTAAAATAATTCGTCCACCAGGAGGCGGAATCTCAGCAACAAACTCTTTATGAGCTGCGATGTAAGCACAAATATGTCTCAAATAGAGGATGATGTTAAACCGTTTCTTAATGTTTGAACTATTAATATTTGTAATGGTATAAAATAAACAGGCTTTTTGCATAAACGTCATCTGTTTGTCTAATAAATGCCAGCAGCAATGTTTGGACCCTTCTCAGAAAGAAACACGATGGTCGGTAATTAAAGGTTGACTTTCTATCATATCTGTATTTTAAAAATTATGTTTAGCATTTATCATGTGGCTACATTATGCATCTTCTCTGAAATGAGACAGAAGTCCAGCCTTGTTTTCTCTGTCCAATAAAATGTGGAATTACGCAGCGTGCGTGCCTAAGAGCGGACGCGCGGCGCACGGAGCAGCAGCAGACGGACAGGCAGCGGAGCTGGTACGAACATCCTCGACTTCACAAACCAAAAACACCTCGACTGCTCTTCAGTTGCTCTGCTCATAGATATGCCTCGGACTGATCGCTGTTTTTGGGGGATTTACGTTGGATTTAGCGTTCGATCGCTGCGGAGAAGATGATTAGATGTGAAGTAAACAGCGCAGAAGAAAGTGTGCCTTGTTTGGAGCTGAACGGGTCGTGTGCCACAACATAAAACTCAGCGCATCAAGGCCAGCAGCAGTCTGTAGCAGTAGTTAGCTCGTCGGCTAACGCTAGCCTGCTAACGTTACAGGTGTTTAGGAAGCAAATAACCAAACGTAACTTGTAACTGTAGTTAGCTGCAACAAGCTGGGCTCCCATGTCGTGACTTAACACTGTACTCACTGTGCCTGTTACAAGCCTTGTAGTAATAGCCAGGTAGCAAGTTTAACACTTAGCAACATTGTTATTAGCCATTAGCCTGTTAGTTAGGCGCTGCCCCGTGTTTATAGCAGCAGGCTATTCTCACTAGCCACCGAGCTAGCGAGTTAACTTTGTAGCTACATGTGCTTCTTTTATTTTGAAGCTAATTTATCCGCTGTTTAGCCTGAGTCGACCCCAGACTCAGCGTGCTTTGGTGACGCGCTTCATATTTGCGAGCTGACTTTTTCCTAGTGCCTGCCTTGGACTGACCCACCCACAAGGACTATCTATCCGGGGCCGATGCTGACAGTTCAGCCCGGATCACGGCAACGCCAGGAGCCGCTACAGCGATGCAGCCCCAGCAGATATACGACTTTTCAAGTGACGAGAACAATCACAAATGGAGAGGCCTCTTCGTGCAAGCTTTACGGAAGGTAACGCTGGTTTTCCTTCACCAACTAACCCTCACCAATTCTCCTCAGAAACACGCACAGTAGATGAAATGTCTTTTCACACTGGAGGCGTATTTATCGTACGTGAATACATTTTGAACCAATATTCTGTCAATGAACTCAAGCACATCAACGTCAGAATATCGCTGAGCCGAAAGCGGCGTTTGTTTTTTGCCCCAAGGTCGATTTTTTTTTCCTCAACTTTTTGCCGGAGGCAGGAACATGGGACCAATCACGACGCAGCTCGTTGCAACATTGTTACCGTAAGCCCATAGTGCACCCGCCAGCTAAACCTGTCTGATTTATTTATTAAAGTGGTATGTCGTATATATTTGACCCCAGACACACAGCTCGGCTCTATTCCGGGTCAATCGGGTCATTGTAATTGCTCTTCTGCCTCTTAAAGTGCTGTGGCAGCAGCAACAACTCCTCACATTGTCCCACGGCCATCCTGCAGTAGGTCCAAAAATGGCCACGGAACACTTTCAACCACTGCACCAAGCAGTGCAACTTTCCAAGTTGCGTTGTTGACCAATATAGGACGAACTCCTTGTATTTAGCAGAATCAATACCTGCAGGGCACCATCGCTTGATGTGGACTTTTAGAACTTCACATTCCATAATCGCGTGGCGTTTGGCGTGAATATATGTGGTGCGTTTAAATCACCTCCGGAAAAAGAAATCGCTATTTCAGATCGTTTATTCGCGGAGCTCCGTATGTGAAAAGACCTTAATTTGTGCAAGACACGGGGCACTGGTTTCACCTGCATGTACACAATCTGTTGTCCCAAGTATTCATTATTGGTATTCATTTATAGTATTATTATTATGAGCAGTGCAAGCAAAACTTCAAATGTAACCCACAGCAATTGTTCCTGAGAACCTGATTAATTAAAAGTATTGCATGTTTTGTTGCTGATTAATCATTACTTTAGAGTTTTTGCCAGTATTGAAACTGCTGTCCTCATCTTTTGTGGCTGTAAACGTGCCTACGCTGTGATTAAGGCTTTCTCCTGGTTCCCTATAATGACTTTTGCCCACCGAGCAGTGCAAGAAGTTGTTCCATTTTGGCCACTTTTTACAGTAACGTGATGTACTGGCTGTATTATTAACTCACAGGGTGCCAGGGTTCCCTGAAGTTAAACACCAGTCCTGGAGTTGCTCCTCTGCAGCTGAAAGCTACTGTCAAACGTTGATTTGACATGTGTGTTGCTGACAGCCTTTTTATTTGTTTTTCATTTGGTCTAACAGCAGGATGTGTCGTCTTTGCAGAGCAGACCTTCTGCAGCTGTTTCATTCTACGTATTGTCAAATTTCCCTCCGTTTTACCAAAGAAGTGCAGCTTCATTCTGGGAAACCTAATTGAAGCTTTCATACTGGAAGAAGTTTCAATTTTAATGTCTTTGGTCAGCAG
>NW_018128170.1:676118-706379 GCF_001952655.1 Monopterus albus | reverse complement strand
TCAAGTTTATTTTTTGTTTTCTGTTTTGTTGCATCCCTTCAAGCTTATAACACATCTCTTGAAAAAATAAAAACACTGAGAAATGGTATTTCTTTAACATGGACATATCTAGATAAAAGGCTGAGTTTTGTAGTTATTGATACATCTGGTAATTATTCTAGTTGTTAATTGATAAGTTTATATGATTTATATAAAGACCATAGTGAAAATTACCCTGTTTATAAATGGTGCTTTTTGTTTTTTATTTGGGCATCAGTGACCTGAGCCTGGTCTGGTGAGGACTTGATCAAATACTGTTTGACATAAACGTTTAATGTGTTTGTCTTAGTAACACACAATGAGCCATGTACAGTAGAAACATCATGTTCATAAATAACAGGCCTTTTTTTCTTGGTTGTCTGTGGCACAGTAGAGATGGTGTGATGAATCAGGTGAAACTGAGAGCTGGTGGCGGGGCCCGGTGCAGCAGTTTCATTGTCTCAACTTGTTACACAACCGCCAGAGGGAAAGCCTGTCAGAGGCTGACGCAGGAGAGGTTTGTTATGGTTTTGACCAAGTGTGACTCGCTGTTTTTCACAGCTGTCCACCAAGGGGGGGGGTCCTTGTCAGAAGGAGCTGTGGCAGATGCCTCCACCCCTGAGAATGATTAGGCTGTTTAGTGGCAGGATTAAAGAAAGCCTGTTAAAAAGTAGATGCTCCTCAGAGCTGGAACAGGGTGTCGCCTCCAGCAGTTGCCTGTTAGAACAACCAGCTACTGTTTCTATTTACTGGCATCACACAGGGCTGAATGATGAGCTGAGTGATAAAAAAATAATTGCCAATAATCAGGGAAATTTTAAGTCATCTATCAAGCACGTATACAAAACATTTGTCAGTTGCAGCTACTCGAATGTGAGGAGTGGACTGTTAACAGACAGAAAATGTGATTTTCAAAAGTTGCATTGGACTCTTTCCTTGTTTTTTGACATTTTTGACAGCCAATTAATTGAAATAGAATAAATTAATCAACTAGACAGCACTCAAGAGTGCAAACCTCAGCCTCCCCACTATGCCATTCCACCTATAAATATAATAAATCCAAGGGTTTACTTACTTTTTCCACCAGCACTTTAAATGTTTAATGGCTGGTTTTTAGTAAAGACATGGAAAATTCTAATTAGTTGTGTGGTATTAGCGTCAGCACATTGTGTCTTTCTATGCTGGTGACTTGCATGAAAATTGGATCACATTTTATGACCAAATCATCTAGTTCCAAATGGTACACTTAGGTTTTTTTTCTGCCACTTTAAGTACTCGCACTCGATGTGAAAATATTGTTACATCTCTAATTTGAACATTGAGTACTGCGACCTCTTTACTTGTAAGTGATGCAAGCTTAATGGCACATCTGTAATAATGAGGTGCACAGTAACGGTTCTGAGGCTTCAAGTTGCATCTGTAGGTTTATAGTTTCCAGGCTTCAAGGTTAAAACTCCCACTGTGAACTGCAGTGTTCCCTGTTTGATTCTGGCTTGTGCTGCATGCTTTTCTCTCAAACCCTGTCATCTTTCCAATATCATTTCTAATAAAGGCAGAATATACAAAAATAATGCTGATTCTGCCCACATAGACTAGAATAAGGCTTTATTGCACTGTCAGCCTGACAGTTATAACATTAACATGAAAATGGGCTTATTTTATGGTTAAAGCATTAAGCTCTCTGCAGTCGTATGCAGTTCACACAGGTGTGTGGCCTCCTGTGCTGTTGACATTCAGTGACATGGTGTGTGTGTGTGTGTGTGTGTGTGTCTCTGGACTGTGCTGCATGCCTTGGCTATTCTTGATCGCTCATGCCCGGTGCTATGCAAGAGTGTCATTTCTTCTCTGACATGCTGACATGCTGGTGTTAATAATAACTGTGCATTCCCCAGGTCTGCTGTTTCACTGGCATCAAAAGAGGCCAGAGCTTTGCTGGTTACAGTTTTATTCCGTTATGAGATTGCGTTAGCGCAGTATTGTGTTGCTGAGTTCACAGGGCTTCAATCCACGAGGCGCACAGTCCAACATTTAAAGCTGTGATTGGTCAGGTTACAAGTGTCCTTTGTTTATGTGTTGGGTGCCTGTTTTATCCGCTGAACATGAGCAGTCAGTTAATTCTGACAGGGTGGCTTTACTAAAGGCCAAAACGGAGAGCTGACATCTCATTTTATTTTAGTCAGATGGAATTGATCCTGCTTTTATCCAGGCTAGACAGAGATGTTCTCACTTCAGAAACGCTGTGATTTATTATCGGCCTCCACTCGGCTGCTCTACTGTATCAGATCTGATCCAGATAATGGATACAGCTGCGCTGGTCATGTCTGTCACCTTGACAGTTAACACTCTGGTTTACTGAGATTTTGCTACTTGAGAAAATTGCTCCAGTGTCCCCCACAGCCTCTTAGAGCTGAGGTTTAATTTTTTACTTTTATTCTATTAGGCAAAATTTCTTTAGTGTGGATTCAGTAAATCCAGAAATGCTGGAGTCACAAGTTACAGCAGCCATAGATGTCATTTTTCTAATTATTTGTGAGAAGAGGCCACAGATACTGGATTCACCACAGTCTCTTCTAAACCAGAAATTTTTTTGCAAAGTTAAAATAAGTTTATTTGTAGATCTGTTTGTATTTATGACCCTAATCTGTCTCATCTTTGATCTGCTGTCATGCTGGATCAAGAAACTTTAAGCAGGCGACTGACCCACTGACCTGCTATGGCTCTGCTGCGAGCTAATACCGAAACTACATTTCACAGACTCCTACGTTACTGAAATACCAGCATTGTCACTGCTGCCCTAACATGACTATTAAATGGCATTAAGATCACTACAGCTTGCAGTTTGTTTGTTGTTTCATCATGATTAGAGGTTGTATGGTGATCTGCAGGGGCAGAGGTTGACAGTAAACAAGGCCCAAAAACTTGGCAGAGCTTGAGCAATTAAATGATTTGAGAATCAATCAAACAATTTTGATCATCAGTTAAGCATTTAAGTCAGTCAGGCTAAACTGCCAAATATTCCCTAGTTCCAGCTTCTCACTTGTGAAGAGCTGTTGATTTTCTTTGCCTTATATGATAGTAAATTGAATATCTTTCGTTTGTGTATTGGTAGTCAGGCAGTATACCGCACTGTCTCGTGAGTGGGACGAGTGCTGTGTTTTGACCAGACGGCGTCTTCCTGGTGATAGGTTGCACTTCCTGTTCACAGGCCTCAGGCCATCCACAGAGGAGCGTTTGTGGAGGGCTGATAAATACACAAGTTCCCACCCTTACAGAATATTGAATCAGGTCTGTGAGCATCATGTGGCGTCAGACTTGGGGTAGGTGGAGGCAGTAGGGCTGGATATTGATAGGTATCTTGCAATTAGGCTCGATTGCATTAATTGCGACTTGATTCATTTATTTCCAATGATATATAAATGTCCTTCTCAGAATCTTGGAAAGCAAACATTTTTCTACATTCAGCAAGTGAGCAGCACTTCTTTTTTTTGAGGAAAAAAAAAATAACAGACTAAATTGTGAACACCTTTCCTGGTTAGAATGTTGTGGACCAAAGATTTGTTTTCCTGGGCAAATGCAAAACAAGCAAAATATGGCACGTCTGTATTTTCTTTAGGTATGTGTGCAAAACAGTTGAGTAGGAACAGTAAAGTTCCTGCACCACTAACAGGGAGTCCTCATTACGCAGATGCTTCAGTCCAGATGTCCACTCTAATGATCAGTTTGAGCAGAGACAGGGCAGAAACCAATTCATCTGCAACATTCCTGTGGACAGATGCTAGCTAGCTTTAGCTCCCGACAGGAAAAGACTGAAAAAAAACAGAATCCACACACTGTTCACTTGACTTCCACAGCTTTGCATCTTGTAGCCAGAGATGATATCTCTCCAACGAAGCAATCCTCAAGCTCAGATCAGTGTGCAGTCTGTCCCTCTCATCGGCGGGCTCTCTAGGTCTGCTACGAGTTAGACACAGTCAGCTAACCATCCTGAATCACGACTGTTCATAAAGTGTGAGTGGTCCCACTCATGAGACAACCTGGCTAATGTAACCAGCTATCATCTGTGTTACTTTAACACTTTATAACATTTTTGTGCACATTGTAACAATTCATTTTCCATGAAGAAGAAGTTTTAGACACCATGTAGCCTGACCTGAACCACATATAACCTCTGTATACACGTAGCACGTAGCGCAGTTGTACATGTTTACTGAGGAAAGGAGCAAATGCAAAGCTTCATCACGGGATTTCAAGACTCAGTATTGAATCATTCAGATAAGAATTACAATTAATCATGAAATCAATTTTTTTTTCCAGCCCTAAGAGACAGCCAGGGGTCACTAGGTCAGGTCAGACTGGGGTCACAGCAAGGCCACTTGCTGTTGAAAGTAACTCCACTAGCTATTGTCTTTAAGATCTGAATGTGAGGAGAGCTAGATAAATGTCAGGGGAGGAGTGTGTGTGTGTGCGCGTGCGTGTGTCCAGTTGTGGATTTTTGCTTTTTCATTGTATGTGTTTGCCATCTACACTATAGTGCATGCGGTTTGCGCTGCATCTGTTCCTGTTTGTATGTGTCCAAAGGATTGTCTCTGATTTTGTCTCTTTGTCTCTGTGTGTGTCTTGCATGGCTGCACCTTGCATCTCTTGTGTGTGTGTTTTTAATGCGTGTGCATGCATGCCAGTTGTCTCAGCGCTGATCTCTGCCCTGTGGTTCCCCAGACAGTCTGGTTGTAATGATGGCAGATGATGTCATGGCATGAATCATAAAAAGTGACACAAGCTCGTGTATAATAACAAGCCTTACCCCCCACCACCACCACCACACGCACACACACACAAAAGCCACATTACCTGCAACCTGAGCCTGATGGAGCCCCATATACACAGCCAGAAGAACAATCAATTAAATTAGAAATGTTAACCCTGTATTAACACCATCTAGCCTGTTATTACCTCCAGCCTCTGTTCTCTTACCACCAGCTCACACAGCAACGCCTGACTAGGGCTGGGCGATACAGACTAAAAACTATATCAGGATATTTAACAGTATTTTTTGCAATAACAATATGAATGGTGATATGAAAATAGTAGTATTCATCAATGTCTTTTTGTTTAAAAGTCACACTGGGATGCATTCTTGACAGATGTGCAGGTGAACAGTTATCCAGAAACTTGTATGTAAAACAGACCATCAACAATAAACTGTACCAATTAGGATCAGCATCATGACTTTGGGCAATCAAAATGCCTCCTCCTCTGTCAGTTGGTTTCACTGTTTACTTCTTTTGTCACTGAGAAATACAGTGACAGTACCTTCCAAACTAAAGGAGTTTGTTTGCTTGTTGTCAGCGTAACTTCTGCTGTGTTCTCCTCACACAACTTCTGGCCGGTGTTTTTGCTTGAGGCAGTGGAACAAATTCAGTGCGTTTCCATCCTTGTACAGGCTTCAGACATAACTCCAATTCAGTGCGTTTCCATCCTTGTACAGACTTCAGACATAACTCCCAAATCACAAATCTTTGATTCATGTCTTATCTCCTGCAGCCAAACTGTTTCCAAATAACAGAATGAATTCTTCCAGTGGGCGAGCTGCATATTCTACTATGCTTGTTGCGTTTGTAGGCACACGTGAAACGCCATGTTACGATATGTCGTCATGCATATCGTCAATATTGTGAGATGGCAAATTCTACACATCAGCATTCTGTGTGTTACTGCTAAGATGTGCATGATGCTTTATTTTTTTTTTTTACTACACAAAGCTCCAGAGTATGGCACTAGGGGTGTAAGAAAATATTGATACACATGAGTATCACAATATTATGTTTTATGATACTGTATCACAGTATACAGTATTTTTTTCTAAAATTAGATTTAAAAATCACAATATATCACCTCGTTTACAGTATTGCAGTATATCGTAATATATCAAATCGTCACCCCTGTATCGTGATACATACTGTATCGCCAGATTCTTGCCAATACACAGCCCTATGTGGCACCCTCTGAATAAACAGCATGTGAGCTGATTGAAAAGTTGTGGATGAGGCCCTGTATTTCCTCAGGTGGTAAAGCTGCCCATTCTTCTTGGCAAAAGCCTTCAGATCCCATAAATTCTTAGGGTTTCTTGCATGGACATCATGATTGAGATCTCCCCAGAGTGGCTCAGTGATAGTGAGGTCAGGAGACTGTGATGGCTGCTGCAGAACATTCACTTTTTTTTTCTGCTGCAGCCACTGAAGGGTCAAACTTGGCTTTGTGTTTCGGATTGTTGTCGTGCAGCTTCCGGGCTGATGAATGCAAACTGTCCTGTAATATTTTCTGATAACATGCTGCATTCATCTTTGATCAGTTTCATCAGTTTTGACTAAATTCCCTGTGCGATTGTAGCTCACACTCCCCCAGAACGTCGGAGATCTCCCTCTGTGCTTCACAGTAGAAGGGAGGGTGAACTTTTTATTCATATGTGTTACTGACTCCTCTCCAAACATAGTGTTAATGGTTATGACCATAAAGTTCAAGTCTCATCACCCCAAATCATTTTGTTCCACAAGTATTGAGGCTTGTTTAGGTGCTGTTTGGCATATTGTAAGCGGGCAGTTTTGTGGCTTTTGCACGGTAATAGCTTTTTTCTGGCAACTCGAAGGTGCAGTCCACTTCTGTTGAAGCACCTCCTTATTGTGCATCTTGAAATAGTAAAAATCACCCTAATAATAACCATGGCACTTTTTTGCAGAGAAGCCTGTATGAGGTTTTGTGACTTATAACGAAGCTCCTCTGCTTTGTATGTGTGGTCAATTTGTAGTTTTAGCTAAATGTTTAGGTTGTTGCAAGGTGCTGTGGATAAAACATTGAGCAGCTTGATTTTGTTCCTGTTGGTAGTTTTGTCTTAACTGTTAGTCTGGCTCTGCTCTAGTCTGTATGTGAGGTGCACGTCTGCTTCCTCCTCGTCCACGCACGTCAATATCTCCCAGTCTGCCGCTATGATCTGCTCTCCCTGGGGGTTTCGCTCTGTGTCAGGGGGGGGGGGGGGGGATGAGGGAAAGTGAGACAGAGCGAGCACTGGGACCTCCTGAGCGCTAGCTTTTCCCTCCTTAATGGAGCTGGCCCATGAAACTGAACACCTTAACATGGCACAGGACGATGTGCATGAAAGCTCACATATGATCGAGATTTTCATTTTAATGGCTTTGACTACATGCAGTGGGAAATTAACTAAGGATCATTTTCATTATTGAACCACCTCTAGAATATTTTTTATTAAAGAGCCCATGGCACTTTTCCTTGTTTCCTGACTTAACTACTACGTTGCAACGGTGAATTCTCATATTAGACGAGACCTAAAGCTCAAAAAATGAGGTGAACATATGTTCTAGTATTTCTATGCAGAAGCAAATTGGTTTATACACATCTCGCAAATTCTCGCTCGCCAGAGTAAGCTGGCCTGACATCCATCAGTGCCCCCACCATATTGGCAAAATGTTATACTGCCTTGTTTGTTATATACGCATGTCGTCCCCACCTTGGTGACTCTGTTGTCCTGGAGCAGAGGTGGAAAGTACCTAAGTACATTTACTCTACAGTACTTCAGTACAATTGTGAGATATCTGTTCACGTTAGCACTACCTTTGTCAGCTACAACACAAAATGTGATAAACACAGTAATTATGATCCAGTAATATACATTCATGTGAAATGTGCCAGTCTGCATAATGACTACCTTTGGTACTTATTTAGTATATTTTGATGCTAATACTTTTGTACTTTTAACATTTTGAATGCAAGATTTAGAGTATTTTTACAGTGTGGTGTTGCTTAAGTAAACAGTCTGAGGACTTCTTCCACCGCTGTCTTGGGGTTATTTCAGTGTGTGCACATTCAGAGTAATAAAGGAGGAGTTGTTTTTACACTCACAGAAACCCGCTGCCTCTTGTCTCTCATGCTTTGAACTAAGAGCTTTTCAGATTCAGGAGTTCCCTCGCTATTGCTTTCACTTTGCTCTCATTCGCCTCAGCGTCCGCCGCCAACTGTAATAGGCCATGTTACATCCATCACCCATTAGGATCAGGTTGCAGTGGTGCTGACAGTATGCTGCGCTGCACTCATGCCTGCACATGGCCCCACTCTGCTTTCAGTTTGGCCGTCCTCTCCAGGCAGCGCTCGGATTCACTGACAGACAACTGAAAGTGTCATTTGAGCCAGTTTAGCTGATTTGTAAACTTTAAATTGTTTACTTTAAATCAGGTTCTTCATATACAGTATGTTACAATATACAATTTTTATCACTGATTGTTCATACTGTAAATGTGTAATGTTGATTTATTGTGCACACACAACATCTATTGCACACTGTCCGTCCTGGAGGAGGGACAGAGGGACAGTGTGCTCTGTTGCTCTTCTTGAGGTTTCGTCCACTTTTTTTCCGCTTTAGGGTTTTTTGGGGAGATTTTGGGCTATAATAAAATTTGACTTGAATAGTCACTGATGAATAGAGTCTGAAGTGTCTGACCAACAGTCCAAAAATACCCCAAAGTTTTCTGTTTATATTTAGAAAAATATTCACATTTTAGAAGCTGGAAGCAAAAGTTTTTTTTTTTTTGCATTTTTACTGGAAGAATGCTTAAAATGATAAGTTGAATTTGACCATTCATTAAGAAAACCAGACAATAGTAACACTTGATAAGTTAGAATCACTGAATATTTGGTCTTCATTTGAATTAAATGATCAGTAGATTATGAAAATAGTTGCAGATCCCTTAGCTCCCATTGTTTTGGCTCTACAAGGAGGTAAAAACCACCTTTATTTTTTTATTTTTTTTACAGGACATTCTTGTCTCAGTACAACCAGCATGTTCCAGCAGGGGTTTTTTTTTTTTTGGTACCTTTACAGCAGCGTTATACTTGCACATAATTTGCTGGAATTCAGTTTCTCTTATGTTTTTCTTTGACAGTTCATTTTGTGTTTGTGTTCCTCTGTGTCCTGACATTGTTGGAAATAGATGACAGTTATTGGATGTGGGCCTCACAGAAACGGGCCAACTATTCTGTGAATGGAGCCGTAGTTTCACTGTAGTGACTCACTGCTCCTGGTATTGTGGGGAATTTGGTCAAGTGCCTGTTTGCGATCGAGAGCATCTATCTATTAACCTACTTCTGCTTTTATATATACATATATATTTTTCCAAGTAGAGTTTGAGCTTGTGGCTTATTTATAACTTTAAGTCTTGTGAGTGTGCATCAAAACAGAAATGACATACAGAAGCACTAAGGCCAGGTTGTGGCTTCAGATTTTCCAGCTTCTCTCATTTTAAAAAGCATCTGAATGTCATTTATGAATCCAGAACAGATCTGGGATCTTTTTATAATCCTCCAACTGTGACTTTTCTGCTCCTCCTCTTTTCTTTCATTTGTGACTTTTATGTCAAACAAATGAATTCAGACTTGATACAGAGGGGAAATCCTGCACATTGCTGCATCTCTGTGAAGTCAGAGCACAAGAATGCATGGCGCCGGGTCTGTGTTGACCTTTTAACTCTCACATACCTTAATCCAGGGACAATGTTTTGTCATCATAATGCCCTACTTTACTATATGCCGGGGTAATTCCATCACTAGCATGTGAACCGGCCGGGTTTTTGTGAGGCTTTCTTTTGTATCCACTGGTTCATTCCCACAACTTTTTTTTCCTCCCCTCTCTGCTTTGCGTGCTATAATAATATCTCAACTGACAACATTCCTGCAAGAGGGCACAGCCCAAATGACAACTTGTGGGAGGTTGGAGGGCAGGTGGGGGGGTGTTAGTAGACCTGATGAAGCCACACCTTTCCTGCTGTCTTTACCTAAAGCCACACCTTCTGCCAGGCTGGTTCCACCCTCAGGAGCCCCACGGCTGAGAAAACCTGGATGGACCAACAATTCAGCTGAAGAGTGATTTTAAATACAGATGTTTTTCCATTTTTACGGAGATGATATTTGTTGATAGACCCCCTAAAGCATTTTTTGAGGGGGACGTTGCTCTGGTGATGTTGTGTGCAGCCAGATTTAGCATGAAGATGCTTGTGGATGTGCCCCAAAAATGAGAAGTAATATAATATAATTTTTTATATTGCGCAGATGAAGCATTACACGTTTTATGTTTAGATTGATTTCCTAACTTTTGCTCATTCATTTTAGTGCATTAAGAAATTAACATCCAGACTTGAAATGTGTTTATTTAATTTAGCTCTTTATGTTAACAGTGACAGTTGTGATAACTCTGCCTTGGTGTTGCATTCAGGGACAAACTAGCATCCAAGAAACGTCCGAGCCTCATGACCAAAAAAGCTTCGCTTTCACAGGTCATGTCTGTGCCAGACTGAAGTTAAAATGTGGAAACAGTGATGATGTTTTCTCACCTCAGTGTCACCGAGAAGCTCAGTAGAAGAATGTTTATATTCTGTAATGTGACGTATTTCACAGGAAATACAGTGTGGTCAGAGTACTGTATAGTTACAAGAAGGATCCAGATCATACACAATAAAGTTTAGCAAACAGTTGGAGCTGCAGAGGAACAGCTGCACATCCCTCCCCCTTTTTAGATCATAGATATTTGGTATAAAATGAGATTAACGATCAGTTAATGTTAAAATTTACTTTCGCTGTAGTGTCTGAGACTCTGATCTTCCTTGAAAGCAGTAACGGAGATCTGTTATTTAAATGCTCTCTTCTGTAAAACGTTATATTGTCAGTAAATAGCAAAATGATAGGGATACACTGGTATCAGGTAGGCTGTCCGGTCCAGTACCACCCTGTAGCACTCCTACTCATAATCATAAAAGTTGCCCGATACTACTCACCAATAACACTTAACAGCAACATTATGTTGGCCTCATGTCATTAGGTGGTGGTGAAGAGCTTTCAGTGGTTTGGAGATATTTTAAGACAAATGATGAAAGTAAAACAGAGTGCAAGCACTGCTCTGTGTCCGTGACGTGGAGAGAGGGGCGCTGAAAGCCCCACACAGAGTGGACTATTAGGCTGTAGCTTGCTGCGATGTCAGTGCTCGATATGTGTGACAAAATCCACCAGTAGCAGAGAGCGAGAGAGCAAGCAGTTAATCAGATACTTGTTGAACAAGCAGAACAAAAACTTGCAGAAATGAAAGTATCTGCCAACTGTGACATTATGTGCACCTAAACTTTGCGTTCTGGATGGGGGTTGCAAAATGATCCCATCCTAAAAGGGGGTCACACTCATAAAAAGTTGAAGAACCACTGTATTACAGTATATTGTGTAGTAGGTTACAGACATTCAGCCAGTTACACATTATATTTAATAGGAACGTGGCAGTGATGTGTTTGTTTACACAGGACATTTTAAGTCACTGTGACGAGTTGCTTAAATCAAAGGAGTTTGATGCCTCTGGTGAGAAAGGTCCAATATGATATACTCTGAAAAATGACCAGCTAAATGAAAATTATACGGGATTTGTAGTTAATAGACTGAGACTCGCAAAAACCGTCAACACAACTCTCTAGTCCCAAGAGAAGTTTGTGTTCAATTAGTCATTGTCTGTACTTGCTGTCTTGACGTCATTCAATGAGATCTGAGTCTAAGTGAGGTGCGTCAGGTTCTACAATGTTTCACACACAGTTTCATTCAACAACGTTGGGGTTTTTCCTTTTCCTGTAGAAGATGAAAGTGGCCAAAATCAAAATAAAACCCTATCGATCAGCGTCTAAGTTTTTTTAAGATGCCCTTTCAACCTGCATGTTGTGTTTTTCATGTTTGCCTCAGGTACAGAAGCAGGTCCACCCAAACCTCATGGCGAAGGAGGACGCCCTGCAGCACATCGAGGAGCTGATCCTGCAGCTGCTCAACATGCTGTGTGTGGCTCAGCCACGCTCGGTGCAGGACGTAGAGGTAAGCTCTCCCCTGGCTACTCCTGTAGTAAAATTCAAAAGAGTGAACGTTGAACCCTAATTGATCCTCTTATCTATTTTTTTCTGCTTGTGCTCCCAAATTTTCCCAGTTAGGAAACGTGCTGCCACAGCATTACACATAACTAATTAATCTGTTGAGCGTTAAGAGAAAAATAACTTTCCCTCCTACCAGGAACGTGTCCAGAAAACCTTTCCCCACCCTATAGACAAGTGGGCGATTGCCGACGCCCAGTCAGCTATTGAGAAACGCAAGAGGAGAAACCCCTTACTGCTCCCTGTGGACAAGATACACCCACTGCTAAAGGTAAAGACTCCTGAGGAGCCCACTACTGTCTTCATCAAACAAGCAAAATGTTCAACTCCAAAATTATGCCTTTTTTTTTTTGTAATAACAACTTTGTGAAAAGTATCACTCTTATTTAGTCCAAACCAAAGTATGTACAGTCTTATGCAAAAGTTTAGGCACCCCTTGATAAATAACAGATTTTGGTGATTTTTTATTTGAACAGATGTTAACACAGTTTCTCTTGGAAATGGAAAAAATGCACAATATTTTCTGCAAACAGTGATGCATAGTTACTTCTTATGCCATAAATTGAACAAAAATAAAAAATAAAAACATTATTATGGCATGGTGCAAAAGTTTGGGCACCCTAAGAGTTCCAGAGTCTCAAAGTCTCTCACAAGGTATCAGACCTTAATCAGCTCGTTAGATCTGATGCACAGCAACAGCTGTCATTGGTAAATGCCAATTTCAAAGCTGTACAAATACTTTGACTCTTCAAACCTTGTGCACACACTTGTGGACACCCAGCAACCATGGGTTCCTCTAAGCAGCTGTGTAAGACCCTGAAAATGAAAGTTATTGACGCCCACAATGCAGGAGAAGGCTACAAGAAGATAGCAAAGCGTTGTCAGCTTGCAGTTTCCACAGTAAGAAATGTAAATAAGAGATGGCAGATCAGGGGAACTGTGGAGGTCAAGATGAGATCTGGAAGACCAAGAAAACTCTCGGACAGAACTGCTCGTATGCTGGTCAGAAAGACAAATCAAAACCCCCATTTGACTGCAAAAAACCTGCAGGAAGATTTAGCAGACTCAGGAGTGGTGGTGCACCGTTCCACTGTGCAGCGATGCTTGCACAGACAAGGCCTTCATGGAAGAGTCAGCAGAAGAAAACCTTATCTGCGTCCCCATCATAAAATCCAACGTCTGAAGTATGCAACAGGACATCTACAGAAGCCCGATGCGTTTTGGAAACAAGTGCTGTGGACTGATGAAGTTAAAATAGAACTCTTTGGACACAATCAGCAAAGGCATGTTTGGAGAAAAAAAGGAGCAGCATTTCATGAAAAGAACACCTTGCCAACTATTAAGCATGGGGGTGGATCTATCATGCTCTGGGGTTGTGTTGCAGCCAGTGGCACAGGAAACATTGCACGGGTGGAGGGAAGAATGGATTCCACTAAATACCAGCAAATTCTGGAAGCAAACATCACACCATCTGTAAAAAAGCTGAAGCTGAAAAGAGGATGGCTTCTACAACAGGACAATGATCCTAAACATACCTCGAAATCCACTATGGAATACCTCAAGAGACGCAGGCTGAAGGTTTTGGAATGGCCATCACAGTCCCCTGATTTAAACATCATTGAAAATTTGTGGGTAGATCTTAAAAGAGCTGTGCATGCAAGACGACCAAAGAATATTACAGAACTAGAAGCCTTTTGCAAGGAAGAATGGGAGAAGATCCCAAGTACAAGAATTGAAAGACTTTTAGCTGGCTATGAAAAGCGTTTGCAAGCTGTGATATCTGCCAGAGGAGGTGTTACTAAGTACTGATTGTGTAGGGTGCCCAAACTTTTGCACCATGCCATAATAATGTTTTTATTTTTTATTTTTGTTCAATTTATGGCATAAGAAGTAACTATGCATCACTGTTTGCAGAAAATATTGTGCATTTTTTCCATTTCCAAGAGAAACTGTGTTAACATCTGTTCAAATAAAAAATCACCAAAATCTGTTATTTATCAAGGGGTGCCTAAACTTTTGCATAAGACTGTAGGTTGTAATTCACTCCTCATGCTGCATCTTTCACTTCACATACTGTGCAGTATTCACATTCTTATGAATCTTAGTCAACCCTGACACAAGTGCAAGATAAGTTCATCAGTTGCTGGGAAATATTTGTAATCCTGCTGTTTTGACAGCTTGATTCAGACTAATTCAGTTGGTGTGAGCTGACCTGGGCCTTCATGCAGGTTCAGGCAGACACCAAGAATAATTCCACTCTTCTGACTGAGCCTTGTGTAATACCTGATATGTTCTTATCATGCTGGGTTTTTTTCCAACAGGAGGTTTTGGGTTATAAGGTGGACTACCATGTTTCCCTGTACATCGTGGCTGTTCTTGAATACATATCTGCAGACATTCTGAAACTGGCAGGAAACTATGTTGGCAACATTCGGCACTATGAAATCAGCCAGCAGGACATCAAGGTGTCCATGTGTGCAGACAAGGTGAGGATTTGTGAGCAAAGGAAACGCTGTTGAGTTTAACAGATGCAGGTATTGGGTAGACTGTAACAAATGAAGTTGTCGGACATCAATAGAGAAGAAGGGAGTGTTTAGTGTCGTCTCTGCTTGGTTGATTGTTTCTGGTGTTTCTTTTCAGGTGTTGATGGACATGTTTGACCAGGAGGAGGACATAGGACTGATGTCTCAGTGCGCAGATGAGCCGTCGTCCTCTGGAGAGCTCACTTACGACGATCTGGTGAGGCTCGAAATTGCAGAGGAGCGGCAGTACCTGCGTGAGCTCGACCTCATCATCAAGGTGTTCCGGCATCATTTCCTGTCCAACCCCAAAATCTTCACGCCTCAGGTGAGGAACGCCCACACAGTTAATAAATGTGCCTCCAGCAAATTGGTCCATGCTCCCCGACCCACTAAACTGGCCAGTAAATTGACATTCATATCTGTCACAGAAGGTTAACCAAAGAAACAAATTGCACTGGGCCTAATAAGCGGTTAAGTGCTCAAACCTCCCTAAAAATAAAAGGGGGGGGGGGCATGGCAGATTGGAGGGAGTTGAACATTGGGTGTATGGGCTTTGAAGAAGTGAATGGAAAGTTGAGTTTAATGGGTCACTGCGGCTTTGCATATTTTGGGTTGGTAATTTGTGGCATCATTTGGGTGAGGAGGCTAAACTTTTGTGAGGCCTAGTGGAATGCAGAACATGTAATTATACTGAGCCAGGAACATCATCTGCAGCTCAATTATGTCTGTTGAAACACAGCACAATCTGAAATTAATTGGAGATGTAAAGAAAGTGTTACAGTCCAGTAATGATAGGACGGGTTATCTGTTCAGACTTCAGCAGTCAGTGATCACTGTGTTATTTTAGGGTCCTCATCTGCTTGAATAATGATTTCCTCAGCCAAATTGGGCTTGTTGTTGTTTAGAGCAGTTTTTTTTTCTTGCGTTATTTATCCAAAGGAGGCTGGAGCTCTTTGAGCAACACACTGGTACACGCTCATGTGGCTAAACAAATGTAGTGTGTTTACATGCACTTAAGTAACCTGGTTATTGTTTCAGATTTCTGTGGTAAGGTTTCTTAAACTTGGTTTAAAGAAGAATCTAGTTTGAGGGTTTCAGTCTGACAGTGTGGGCCCCACTCAGACAATATTGATAGTATTGGGCGGGCTGCGGCTCGGGAGGTAGAGCGGGCCGGTTCCTAAGCGGAGGGTTGACGGCTTGAATCCCAGCTTCTCTGGTCCGCATGTCAAAGTGTCCTTGAGCAAGATGTTGCACTTGGTGGTTGTCCCATCAGTGTGTGTGTGTGTGTGTGTGTGTGTGTGTGAATAGGAAATAATGTAAAGTGCTTTGAGTGTGCTTCGTTGCGTGGACCATTCACCATATTGAGACCCCTTTGTTTACATTTTTTTAAGTTGCATTTTGGTACCATTAAACATATGCTGAATTAGCGGCTCCTGTTTGTAATGCACTCCTTTATGCACAGGCAGCTATGGCTAGGTTACACCAAAATATGCTGGTTCCTTGGCAAGTTTGAGCCATTTTATAATTTCTAAGCAAATTTATGGATATTCACAAGAGACATTGGAGATGATATTCTTGAATGTCTTAAGTCATGCTGAATATAAAATTGTGTGTTGTTTTTGTGTGTTCAGATTTGACTGAATTATGATGCTGAGGATGATGAAAACCGCTGCTGCAGGTTTTGAATGACCTTAATTACCTCCATGAGCAACCGCTGCTGCAGCTCCAGCTACTGACTGTGTTCATAGCTGCAGTAGCTCACTTCTCATTCTTTAGAGCACCTGACTCTTTGACCTCATGCTGTAGCTTTGCCCCACGTCACTCCCTCTCTCAGCCCCCTGGGGAGACGCTCCTCAGTTTGACTTTGGTATCGCAGGCTGAAAGAATTGTGGATGCTAGAGCTTGATGTTTTCAGGAGGCATGTGATTTCCTGGTGGTGTAAATGCTGAACCAACAGGATTTTTACAAGATGAATGTGCTTGAATAAGACTTATGACAGTAATTCTGTGGCAGCAGTGTTGCAGGAAGAAAGGAAAGATCCTCAGTCATAGTCAAAATAATCAAACCCGTGTTTTGACAAAAACTGAAGGTAAAACTCAAATAAAAAATCGAAATTAGTCGGTTTTCACAGCTGTTTTCTTACTAGTCAGAAAGGTGCAACCAAGAGAGAGAGAGAAAACACCTCTGATCATAGACTAATCACATTATTGCCAGTGCCATTTAATGCTATTATAGGATCTGTTTTTCATCTTCATGTAAACACAGTTTTTTTTTACATCCTGGGGACACAAAGTCTTCAGTCAACAACAGAGCACGTCAACAATTTAGCATTGCACTTATGGTGGACTCTTTTTTTAAAAAAGGAACAAAATTGGTGCAACAGAGCCAGAAATATTGTCTTTTATTATTAAAAAGAGGAAGGGATATAAAGAGTATGATATAGTCCTCTACCAACAACACCTGTTGTGTTGTTTTAGGATGTGGAGGTGATATTTAGTAACATCCTGGACATCCACGAGCTGACGGTGAAACTGCTGGGACTGATTGAGGATGCTGTGGAGATGACAGCTGATGGCAGCCCTCATCCGCTGGTGGGCAGCTGCTTTGAAGATCTAGCAGAGGTATGAAGCTTCCTCAACCTTAAAACCGACCAGTTCTACATCACCTGTTGCTAAATTATTCTGATTTCTCACTAAAATAAAAAAACCATGAACACAGAACTGCTAAGAAATGTAAGTAAGGGATGTAAACTGTTACTCAGGTGCTTGGTTATGCCCAGATTATAAAAAGATTTATTGGACACTATAAAAAAAAAACAACATAAAACCTGCATTTGGAGAGTTGAGAGTAGATTTCCTGAGCTAAAGACTTCTTGGATAAATTCTGTGAGAAACATTGAACTACTTAAAAATGAAAAATAGTGCTAACAAATACCTGATACACTGCATGAATCTGAGCATCCATGGTATTCATCATTTATCAGTGTCAACATTATTCTGGGTCTGTGTGTAGGAGCAGGCGTTTGACCCCTATGAGACCCTGTCTCAGGACATCCTCAGCAGGGATTTTCACGAGCACTTCAACAACCTGATGGCACGACCAACCGTAGGCCTCTACTTCCAGGTAAGAAGGTTACATCAGCCTCCTTAAAGTTTGGTCTGAGGGCCTATAGAAAATGGGAACAGTGGTAACATCTGGGTCTGGCCTTGTTTGAGATGTACAACGAAACAGAAACATTCTGCTTGTGATTTTTGGAATATGTCAGTTGTGTTCTTCAAGGTACAGGTAGACTTAGAAGCTAGAAACCTTAACGTTAGTGATGAATAATTGGAAATAATAAACATTTATCCTATTAAACTATAAAAAGATGATTATTTATTAAACTCTGTCTCTCATTGTTACTTGGTCAGTTAAAGTTTATGGCATTTAATAGCTTTGGTATGGGTCTAACATTCTGCAGCTATTCTATCTCCCACTTGCACCTTTCCTGCCATTCTCCAGTGTAAACCCTCTTATAAATCCAAAAATGCCATAAAACTGAAAAGAAAAAAAATATGAAGGTACAATTAGGTAATTTACGTGTTTACACCAAGCAAACTGCGTTTCACTTTTTGTTCCTGTTTCACTTTGAAGTTAACCTGGTGGAATTTTTCCCAATATCGTTTGAGTGCATGTCATGACATATTCAACCTCCTGTGTACAGTTTATTCACTGCTGCTGCATTGTTTTATTTGGACATTCCTCACAAGAATAGCATTGAATTATGCTCCGTGGGGTGCTGTTTGGCAGCCTTTGAAGGCAAAATATTTTCTGGTGTTTTATCAGGCCAAAGACCAACAAGCCTGACTGTTCACATGAAGCTGCAAACTCACCTCAGTGTTTACAGAATAAGTGATGGTGATTTTCTGCTGCGCTTTTCAAGGATTTGAAAGTCAAAGTCCCATTTTGTTAAGTGGCTATTAAGATTTTATATGAATCCTGTATATATCTTCCTTCTCGGCTACCGCTGTAAACGGTCCCGCTGACTGACCTAGCTGCAACCCTGCTCTGCCTCAACTTGAGGCCTCACTGTGTTTACTCTTGAACCACCAGTCTGACCCCAGTTAGATCAACACCACTGGCACTGTCCTGTGATTACCCACACCCAGAGTTTATTTTCATATACTCATTGTATGACAGTGGGGGAAAGGGCACAGGAGTTAAAAAAAAAAAGCTTTATTTATGCACCATATTGATAACGATCATTTAAAAGCCTATTGCATAGTTTTATATTCTACGCTTAAATGCAGACACAGATGTCTGCAACAGCCTCAACAAGCATCTCGGAGACTGACAGACATTACCAGTGAGTAGCGACAAATCACTGTTGGTTGTAGTCTCTGTATGGGGAGACGGAATCAGTCCATTATGAATGCATTTTTATATTAAAACACATTTGGTGACATATGTTTACTGGTGATTACTGTGGAAATCCAGATGCTGATCGGTCAGAAGTGGTATTTACTATGTTGCTTTGCAAAATTCACTTTTCTCTGCTATTACACTGTCAGCGCGTGTGTGTGTGTGTGTGTGTGTGTGTGTTTCGATCATCAGTGGTCCCAGGGGCGGATGGTGTAACAGTGTCTCTTCAGCCTCCCCGTTTCTGCACAGTGGGCTAATCTTATTTTAGAGTATCTCACTTTGTGTTTCATGTCTGACCTGCTTGATGTTTGTCTCGTCATCGCTCCACCTTCTTGGAACTTGACCCGTTATGTGGACACTTGTTTCTAAAGCACCTGGTATAAATGCATCCGTGTTGCAGTGTTTGCTGTAATGGGACCTGGCAGCGGCATCATGCTCTGCTCTGCTCTGCCTCTTCAGCTTTTGTCTCATCCCATGTGCTTCATGCTTCCTGACTTTGTCCCTCTCTGTCAGATAGATGTGTCTGTCGAGCACTCAGCCCCTGCACTCTGCAGCGTCTGGTATTGTGGGTAAATTACATCGCCTTTTAAAAATAGAACAGGCAGCCACAATGCAGGCCGTTTTTCTCTTGGGGAGGAGAAGGAGGGGGGCCGGCCCATTTTATCTTGAAAATAAGCTGTGAATTAAGGCGAAAGACTGGCATGGGTTCAAGGGGCTCTGTACCACTGTGAGATGGGAACATGTTGTTCTGATAGTCATTCTGTTCTTTATTCTTAACCACACCGTGTGTTTATATTTAGGCTGCTACCACAGTGGTTCATGCTCTGGCAGAAGCTCACGATGAAAGGAAACGTTACCTATCAAACCTTTATCCCCAGTTTACCTTCTGACATCAGATGTTAAGATGAGATTACTCCAAATGCTGATGTACTGTAGTTTGACGTGGAGCTCAAGCAATGCTGAATTTGGAACTAAATAATTACAGCAGGGTTTGACCGTGATATGATACATTGGCTCATTTATTGTATTTCACACAAAAAAAACCCTTTTTTTTTTTTTTTTTTTTAGCGAGGGCAACTCTGATTTGGATGTTAAACACCTGTGACAATGATTTTACACTGTGGTGTATCACAGCAGTGACAGTAACTGTAAATATGAGATAATTGTGATCTTTAAAAAATTCATTGATTAATCAGAAGATTATTTTCTCAATTAATTGTTTAGTCTGTGGTTGAAGAAATGTAAAAAAAAAGAATCATATTTAGTCTGACCAACAGTCTAAAACCCAGAGATGAATAATAGGATATTGGGTGTTTTTATTTGAAAAATATTGATTTAATCTTCTCAATCAATGAATTGACTAATTGCGTTAACACAGCAAAAATAAATAACCTGAAGAAAACTATAAACGTGCTAGTAACGTGCTACTGGTTGTAGTCCCCCCCACCCCCACTGAGGTAAGACGGCTGGATAGATGAATGCATGCACGATATAAAATAAAACTAATTGACCAATAATAATTATAAAGCACCAGATAAATGTGCTCCCAGCATGTTTTTAAGATAAATACTTTGAAAAAAATTGGAGAAAATCATATAAACATGATTTATAACTAAATAGAAAGTGTATTACACTAGCTTATTATTTGTATAGTGAAAATGTTTGAAACAACTCGTTCATTTGTGTATAGGAAGCACTTGCTTGTCGCACAAATGCGGGCACTTGAAATGCACAGCACCGGTCTCGAAAGCAAGTAAATTCATAATAGAGGCCAAGTCATAATCACGAGTATTATACAGCTAAATGCACAGCCCTAATGCGTGCATACAGCTTGCTGACATATCAATAACATGATCTAAACTTAGGTCATTGTGCATCAGGCAGCTGATGGCTTTCTTTTCCATGCAGCCAGACCCCCTTCCTCCCCTCCCCTCCCCAGCCTTCTTCCCTCCATTGCAGACAGCGTGGCCACTGCTGTGGAGTTGAGTACTAGCGTATTGATTCTGTGTCGTCTACCGGGGGAACAGGAGATTTAAATGGATACTATGACAGCCGCCTCTCCGGTTACCCTGTAGCCTTACTGAGCTTGTCCCTCTCTCCTTACATCACTCGTCACCCTGTAGCCTCTTGTCTGATTTAATTCAGCCTTATTTGCCCTCATTTATAAAGGAAGTGAAAATGAAAGCTAAAGATAAATTTCTTTGTCAGTTGTGTTTAAAATATGTGTTTTCGTTGCACTTTGTCTTGGATGACAACAGACATTTGTTTTAGCTTTTTGGTTTAAAAAAAAAAAAAATCCAACATTCATTTCAAAGGTCAGAATTCTGCCGTAGATTTTTGATGAGCAGTAAATGTGTTGATAATGTCTTCTCACTGATCTGTGGCTAACTGCTTTTATGTGCCTTTCTGTCTCTAGTCAGTTGCAGAAGGCTTCAAAGAAGCAGTCCAGTATGTCCTCCCCCAGCTGATGATGGTCCCAGTATACCACTGTATGCACTACTTTGAGCTACTACAGGTATGTCCTGGTATCTGCACAAAGACATGATTGGTTTTAGTTTTCTGTCTATGTTGTGGGTTGTGGGGGGCTGGAGCAGATCCCAGCTGACATTAGATGAGAGGGGAGTGCACTCGGACAGGTCGCCAGTCTGTCTCAGGGCTGACGCACAGTGACAAACACTCAGTTAGACCTATGGTTAATTTAGTTTTGCCAGTGGCAGGAGGCCAGCAGGTGGAGAACCTGCAGACTGCACACAGGAAGGCCCCTAGTCATTGGCATCATTCAAAATGTTGGTTAGAGAAGCTTTTGCCACCGCTGCTCCTTGAACAAACGGTGTGGGCTGTTTGATGCTTGGTTAGCCATTAGCCATGTGTTTCTGAATATTTTCTAAGAATAGCTACAGTGTGTTGTTCTGCTATATGTTAAAATGTCTGCTGTGAAAAATGTGTATAGGTTTCTGTCTTACAGTTTGTGGTATACTGTAGCAACATGTGGACTGTGTGTGTTCTGTTTGTTTTTGTTTTTTTACAGCAACTGCAGGAGCATAGTGAAGACCAAGATGACAGAGAATGTCTGAAGCAGGCGATCACTGCGCAGCTCAACCTTCAGTGTAGCGTGGAGCGTATCTATGCCAAGCACCAGCCTCGCCGTAAACCTGGGTACGGCTACACTGCTAGTTTTTTTTTTGTTTTTTTTTGGAGTAATAATCAGTACCCAGGTTTACTCATTCACCAGATGAAGAAAGATACCTTTGGTTTAGAGTTAAATCATAAATGCAGTTACATTGGTGCAGACTCTGCATTGCACATATTTTAGTGGTTTAGTGTTTAATGGCTGTGCACTGAGCTGTTCAGTTTTGTGACTCTGTATTTTGTTCCTCCCTCACAGTGAGCCCATGTACCGCCTGTACAGCAGGCAGGTTCGTAGCAAACAACTAGCCATCAAACGCATGAACGAGATCCAGAAAAGCATCGACGGCTGGGAGGGGAAAGACATCGGTCAGTGCTGCAGCGAGTTCATCCTAGAGGGGCCGCTTCTACGAGCAGGCGCCAAGCATGAGCGACACAACTTCCTGTTTGACGGCTTGATGATCAGTTGTAAGGCCAATCAGAGCTCCCGGCTCCCGGGGTCAGGCAGTGGGGCAGAGTATCGCCTGAAGGAGAAGTTTGTGTTGAGGAAGATCCGCATAGTGGACCGAGAGGACTCTGCAGAGTTGCGGCACGCTTTTGAACTAATAGGCAAAGATGAAAACTGTGCTGTTTTCTGTGCGCGGACTGCGGAGGAGAAGGCAGCGTGGATGGCTGCACTGGTCACTCTGCAGTACCGCTCCACTTTGGATCGCATGTTGGACACTGTGCTGCAGCATGAGGAGCAGGCACATCCTCTAAGACTGCCCTCCCCGGAGGTTTACCGCTTTGCTGTGCAGGACTCTGAGGAGAACATAGTGTTTGAGGACAAAGTGCAGAGCAAAACAGGCATCCCCATTATAAAGGCCGGCACCGTGGTCAAGCTCATAGAGAGGCTCACCTACCACATGTATGCTGGTAAGCTGCATTAGAGTGACTTTAAACTATTTCACTTATATTGGCTAACTCAGAGGTTTATTTTGCAGAGATGCGTTGTGATGCTGCTTGCCTGTGTGGTGGTGTGTGTGTGTGCGTGTGTGTGTGTGTGTGTGTGTGTGTGTGTGTGTGTGTGTGTGTGTGTGTGTGATCTCATCTTTTTCATCTGTTTGTAGATCCAAACTTTGTACGCACGTTTCTGACCACGTACCGATCGTTCTGCAAACCACAGGAGCTTCTCACCCTGCTGATAGACAGGTACGCTTTAGTCAGAACAGCTGTCCTCTTACCTGTGTCTTAATTCCTGTAGTTGTTTTAATGTATCTGTATGTGAGCCATGAGGATACTCTTCTTCACATGGACATTCAAGATCAGTAAAGTGGTGTGGGTGCCCTGACGTCTTGATTTATCACATTTCTGATCATTATTTTACTCAGAATTGAGATTCCTGAGCCAGAACCAACTGAGGAGGACAGACGGGCTCTCTGGAACGGTGATCAGCCGATGGCAGCCGAGCTCCAGAGGTTCCGGAAGGAATATGTACAGCCGGTCCAACTCAGGTACGACAGCAGAGTAGAGCCTGTCTCAGTCATATAGAAGCAGCAGCACAATTGTACAAACAAAAGGAAATGAGGAATATTATTCTCCAAAAATGCTCAAGGAACACTGTGCACACAAATGGAAAAGACATCTGACTTTGTTAGGGATGGGTATCGTTAGTATTTTGTCAGTACTGATGCTGCTCATTGATACAATACTTATTGATACAGTAATCGATTCTGCTCTCCATAAAGATGTGATATGAAAAGATTCAGCTGTTTTATCATTACATTTTTGTTGAAATAATCAATCCAGTACTTTAATGACACACTTATAGGTTCTTTTTGTTATTTTTAAGAGGGGAAAAAGACAAATTAAGAACAGAATTAACATTGCTTAATTTTCTCATATGTAGGGTGCTGTTAACATTCTTGAGAAGCTAAGTGTGACATCATTAGATCTGAGTGCTCTGAACCTGAGAATCTGGACAACAGTTCAGACAACGCTCTGGCAATTTGATTTTATGAAGAAACCCATAATATACTGGCAAATGGTTACTTTTAATCAATAATTCTTGTTTATATAATTTAGTTAACTCCATGTATGCGCTCCAGGCTGCTAGTACCTGGACAACGAGAGCTGAACTATGAGCTCGGCAACTGAAAACCGTCTGTATGTGATGGACTTTTAACTAGATGTTTCCCCAGATTGCTCGTTTTTCCGCCCTTGCATACACAGGACTTGGTGCAAGGGGCATTGTCAGCATCGACCCTAATGATACTGTAATTACATTCTCTCCACTTTGCATGTGCTGCACGGTGCTGCGGTGTGAGACAGAGCTGCCCTCGCCCCTCGTGCCTCGTGCAGAGGCTTAGAGAGACAGAGCTGTCTTCTCAATTGGGGAAAAGTAAAAATGCATCATAGACAAATGTACTAATTAGAAACAGAGTTGGTGGGACGAGCTGATTTATTACCTGAGTGACCCATAACAGGTTAAGGTGGTCAACTTAAATTGAAGTGTTAAATGACTAATGTCTGTGAAGATTAAAGTCAAATTAGGCCCTAATATGTTGAGGAAATTAGGCCACTGGTTTCCAGTATTTGAGCAGCTGAGATGTCTCTAAAATTGTAGATAAACTCTAGAGAAGCTTGTTCCAGCATCTTGAACTGCTCTCTTTTATTTCCTAAAAAGGGGCTCTAAAACGCCAAAGATTTCACATCTCTTTGTCCTCTATTGTTGTTTGACTCTTTTACACTGTCCTGTTAAGGGCTGAATGTTCCTACTGAGCCACAGAATTACTTTTGTATTAGACTTTGTATCCTTATAAGGAGCGAACAAGTCAGGAATAGTCTCATAAGTACCATTAAAATGAGAGCTCTCAGTATCAGACTGCTGTAAAATCTTTGAAACTAAGAGCTGTAGAAACAGTTAAATAAGATAAAACTTTTTCAGCAAGGTTTGTTATCGTGTTTAAGTATCTGAGCTGGACAACAAACATGCATTTCAGAACAGTCATTAATTAAGTATCTTAATATTTTTAAGCATAAACGTGGGCAAAAGGAGCTTGTCATGTAGTCTGTTGTTAAAATAAGCACTGACATTTTTTCCAGCCCTTTATTTTAATGCTAGGATCCTCAAAGTGGGTGAACACGCCCCTTCAGACGTGACTTTGGCCCTTTTAAAGCACAAATCTCTGCTGTTTCTATTTTTAAAGACAGACTCTTTAACTGACCAGGGTAAGAAATACACTCTGGGCACCCGCCAAACACTGTTAAATGTCTGTGTTTAAAGTTTTCAGTAATCTACTATTCCCTTGTCTGCTTCCTCACTGCCGATTGTCCAATAAAGTCAAACATGCCTAAAAAAGAATGCTTAAAAAACGTTTTTCTGTTTCATTACCCTACAATTAAATGGAAAATATTTTCAGTGTGTGCGGCTGTGGCTCAGGAGGCAGAGCGGGTCGTCTCCTAATCGGAAGATTAGTGGTCCGATTCCCAGCTTGTCCAGTCCACATGTCAAAATGTGATTGAGCAAGACACTGAACCCCCAGTTGCTCCCGGGGATGTGATGTGTGAGAATGTGTGAATGGTCCAAATAGTGTGAAAGAGCTTTGCGTGTGCTGCAATGCATAGAAAACCTCTATACAAGTATAAGACCATTTTACCATTTTCTAAAAGATACTTAGAATTAAAAGTGTGTGGTGTGTGTGTGTGTGTGGAAGATGATATGTATGGTGTTAATACTGTTAATTAATATGTTAATACTGTGTTGTGTCTTTGTGATGCAGGGTTCTCAACGTTTTCCGTCAGTGGGTTGAACATCATTTCTACGACTTTGAGAACGATCCCGAGCTAAGAAGTCGGTTAGAGGAGTACATCACCAGCAAAATTCAGCTGCGAGGTCGGTCCCCTACAAACAGTACAGTACCGTTAAGTTGAAGTATTTTTAGGTGCTGCTTTGCCAAAATCACAAACGCCTCAGACTTAAAGAGCATTTGAATGTAAGTGTAGGTGTGGTGTTAGAGGCGTTGTTGATGCAGTGTCTTACGGTCCCTGTGTTTATTTATACCAGCGGAGCTCGGCTAAAAACAATGAAGAACAGATTTGTGTTTTTCATTTGCACGGTTTACTTTTTAGGCAAGTCGATGAGAAAATGGGTGGAGTCCATCAATAAGATCATCAGGAGGAAGCTGCAGACACAGTCCAACGGCGTCAGTCACAACATCACCTTTGAGAGCCCGCCTCCTCTCATCGAGTGGCACATCTGCAGAGCAGGACAGGTGGACGCCTTTGACCTCATGACCCTTCACCCCATAGAGATCGCCCGTCAGCTGACTCTGCTCGAGTCTGAGCTCTACAGGTGAGTGAAGCTTTAGATGTAATGGAGGCAGGCTGGTGACTGGACTATCAGCGGTTTAATTCTATGTGTACTAATCAGTTTGTTTACATGTTCACTGTTCTGATATTGCCTGTCTAAAAATGAAAACCCTGCTTCGTTCACAGAGCTGTCCGGCCATC
This sequence comes from Monopterus albus, assembly GCF_001952655.1. Classification (NCBI taxonomy): domain Eukaryota; kingdom Metazoa; phylum Chordata; class Actinopteri; order Synbranchiformes; family Synbranchidae; genus Monopterus; species Monopterus albus. The sequence goes on along the minus strand of NW_018128170.1, from coordinate 679,870 downwards.
TGAACTGGTCGGCAGCGTTTGGACCAAAGAGGACAAAGAGAAGAACTCGCCAAACTTGCTCCGTATGATCCGCCACACCACCAACCTCACACTGTGGTTCGAAAAGTGCGTCTAAGGATTCAGATATTTCACTCATAAGATAAGCCAACATTGGTTGTAGAGTCCTTGCTGGAGAAAATGTGTCTAACTGTGTATGTCGCTCTCAGGTGCATTGTGGAGACGATGAACCTGGAGGAGAGGGTAGCAGTGTTATCACGGGTCATAGAGATTCTGCAGGTTTTCCAGGAACTGAACAACTTTAACGGCGTGCTGGAGGTGGTCAGTGCCATCAACTCTGTCCCAGTGTACAGGCTTGACCACACCTTCGAGGTGAGTCGAGCTCTGACAGACAGCAGCACTTTACTCCTTTTTACGTCTGTGAGTTTTAAGCCAAGAAACAAAACACAGCTCTGCTCATAAATGAAAGAGACACAAGTTCCAGAGCCACATGAGTGTGTGTTGAAGCTGCCTGTTATATACCAGAAAACGAAAGATAATGCTGCTATATTTCGATCCTTGCAACTTGTGGGGGAAAAAGTTATGTTTGACCAAAGAACAGTCAGTGTTTTAGCCTGAAGCTAAAGGGTTTATTCTCTGTATACAGTAGCTGTTTGAGAACAGTCTCGGCTTGTCAAGCTCAGCTCTACACGGACCTCTGGTTCATACAGTCCTAATAATGTTTGCATAATACCATGCCAATGTTAGCATGTGTGCATTCAAACCTTTGGCAATTAGCATGAGACACTGAGCACACAGAGGCAAAAACGTAGTCCATTTAGTGTTGAGGTCTGACTTTCAGCATCTCAGGCAGAAATACACTGGCACAGCAGTTATTTTTAGAGAACCCTCTGCTGACTTTGTCATTCATTTTGGTCCTGTCAAATGTCCACTCTAAAACCGAGCCCCCTCTACCCGCAGGCAATCCCAGAGAGGAAAAAGAAAATCCTGGAAGAAGCTGTGGAACTGAGCCAAGACCATTTTAAGAAATACTTGGCTAAGCTCAAGTCAATAAACCCACCCTGTGTGCCTTTCTTTGGTAAGTCTTCTGCTGTGGACACATTACAAGCCAAGTATGAGAGGAATATTTATGTATAACCACCTACTATGAATTCTCTCCATTTTGAGTCACCATTATTTAATAGAAAACCATCAGGGTTTTGTATTTTTCCAATGACACTCAAATGTTAGTGCCTTTCAGTGGTTCCACAGTGACTTGAACTACACTGACAAAGGTCAACAAATTACTGAGGTGCCACACGTTCAGTCTCTTGCCCACTACTGAACTTTCTTTATTTCCAGGTATCTATCTAACCAACATCCTGAAGACAGAGGAAGGTAACCCGGACTTCCTCAAGCGTCACGGCAAGGAACTGATCAACTTCAGCAAGAGGAGGAAAGTGGCTGAGATCACAGGAGAGATCCAGCAGTATCAGAACCAGCCATACTGTCTGAAGGTGGAGCATGACATCAGGGTGAGCGCTCACTCACATCATGGGCTTTTAGCAGTGCAACAATACACAGATCGTGATGTCAAACCTCTTTTTTTTTTTGTCTTGCAGAGGTTCTTTGAGAACCTGAACCCAATGGGCAACAGGAGTGAGAAGGAGTTTTCAGACTACCTATTTAAAATGTCTATGGACATTGAGCCACGGAACTGCAGGCAGGCTCCCCGATTTGTAAGTGTTTTGATCAGAGGGTTGTCACTGGGGCGAGGATGTTGTTGCAGCAACATTTGGTGCCACTTTAGTCCAGTTCTTGTTTTAGTCACATCTACACGTTTACTGCAGATAACAGTAAAAACAATTTGCTTCGTAGGTGAAACGTTAGGATGCTGCTGCATCTCAAGCAGCATAAGCCACACATTTTTCATTTAACTAAGGTCCCAGCTCAAGACGTCAAGCTCTGTGTTGTGTACATCAGCTCAGATTCTCTTGAAGTCAAAAGGTGTCATCTTGTCAGTTTTTAGTGTTTGCATAAAATAAATATCTTGAAAACCAATCAGCTCTTTAAAAGGTCGTATTTGGGTTCATTACCTCAGAATCCATAAAAAATTAGCACATTTCAATTTGGAAGCAGAAAACTTTTTTAAAATTGTAGACCAGGTATTTAGAGGTAAAGAGACATTTGAATCCTGTAGGTTTTCAGTGGATGCCAAGTTCTTTCTCATTGTACTGGTGTTACATTTCTTTCTTCTCCCACAGCCCAGGAAGACCTTGTACAACCTGAAATCTCCAGGGATCCGGCCTGTGCGAACATCTACCTCTGGCACTATGAAGGGCCACCCCGTCCCCTTGGAGAGGGAGCCCCCACATAAGATCACCTTCCGGAGCATCGCTGAGACCGAGCCAGAGACGCCAGCGTCGGCCTCTGTGCCCACCTCTCCGAACACGCCGACCCCGCCACAGTCCGCCTGCTCCGACCTCAGTTCAGTCTTCATGGATCACGACCTCAGCAGCTCCTATGGCGGTGAGCTCAGCTGATGCTCGAAGTGTTCGAAATGTCAGGGAATGTTTTTACATGTGTATTCACGACTGGGAAACTTCATTAGTTTCTTAGTATCTCTCCAGAAACCTGCAGATATCAAAGTATTACATGACTTTTAACTCAGTATTAGAGGACTGCACATGCATAGTTCTTTACCCCAGCTGTATTTTAGTGGGGGTTTTAATGCATTGTTGGGGCCTTTTATGGCTTAATAAGATGTAAATGTGGTTTAATGGACAGAATTATTTCAAAGCCACTGATTTTCATCTTTCACGGTACAATTAACGGTACATTTTCTTGTGAGATTAGATCTTTATCTTCTGTGTTTGAATCTTACAGGTAGTAACTCCATATTTGCTCCGGTTCTTCTGCCGCCATCAAGTGAGTGTGGAGTTTATTTTTGTAGCGTGTTCCTGATTGCTTTCTGTTTTACCGCAGTCTGTCCATCAATATTATGAGGCCCAGACTTACTTAACAGTAATTTGTTGTCTGCAAGCTGTAAATGTTGAACAGGCTGTGTTTTGACGTCTTATACACAGTGCTTTCTCTGTTTTTTCCCCAGAGTTTCAGTCTGTCTCTTGCGGCAGCCTCCACCAGCTCGGAGAGGATCTGCTGAAGCCACCGCCTCTACCGCCACGGAGGAAAGAGACCTTGCCTGATGCTAAAGTAAGAGCTGGGCATCAGTTCTTTACAGTTACACCCATAATTACAACAACTAACCTCCGTTCCATTGTGTTCAGCAAACCAGAATTTGTGGTAGGGCCAAATTCAGTACCAAAATTAACATGTACTGTAAACCTGTCCTAAAGTACTGTGGAGTACAGTGTTTACTTTAGGTTTGTGTGTTGGAATTTAAAATATATAGGTCATTTGTCCACAGGGGGCTTAATGAGTAAAGGACAGGTCTAGACGTGTGTGCTGTAAACCTGGTTAGAATGAAACTTGATAAAAAGTAGACATTTGTACAGGGGTACATCTGTTAATATCTTGGGACAGTGTATCTTATGACCCCTTGTGGGGTCACAGCCCCTATGTTGAGATCTAGAGCTCTGGATTATATCCTGACCTGCACTGTGCAAAGAAAGGTGACATGTTTAGTGACACATGAATCTTGTTTTGATAGTCCTGATGTTTGTGTCTATGTTTCAGCTGAGCTCCAGGTCCGACAATCCTCCTGCCATCCCTCCCCGGCTGCCCCCTCCTTTTCCCAGGAACCAGCCTCGACCGCC
>NW_018128170.1:648257-676053 GCF_001952655.1 Monopterus albus | reverse complement strand
CGACACGCCACCTCCGGTGCCCCAGCGGCCCCCAGAAATCTTCATCAACTACCCTCTCAACCTGCAGCCTTCCCCTGTGGGCCGATACCACTGGGACTTCAACAGCTCCCCCAACTCCCCAAACACACCGCCCAGCACACCATCGCCTCGGGTCCCCAGGCGGAGCTGCTTCCTCAGCGCCAGCCAGAACAGCCTCTGCCCTCTACCGGTTCCAATCACTGCTCCACCTGTGCCCCCACGCCACAACTCCAGCTCACAGCAGCCCAAACTCCCACCAAAGACGTACAAAAGGGAGCTACTGCAGGCCCCACTACAAAGCCTCTCATTGGTGGAGAACACTGATGGCAGCCAGTGAGTCTGCTCCGCTATACGTTTTTTAACCACCAAGAGGTGATCCTGAAATACAAAATGTCTCCTGCAAACTACGACACAGTGGACCTAAAGCTACTGATCGGAAAGAAGAACACAGCTCCACACACTCATAACTCCACACACCCGCCCTCTGCATCGACCAGTCACACCCCCACTGTGCCTCTCAGGGGATCAGTAGCTCCGCCTTCATCACAAACTCTCTGTGCCAATGAGAAACCCACACCGGTGTGCCAGCTAATAAACAACATGGAGCTGAGTGTTTGTGTCTGTTTGTTCTGATCAGAGCGGCGACCATCCGCTGCTGATAAAAGTTCTCACACCCCTAACTCGGCCCACTCCCACATCACCAGGGTGGGGAGAATAAGGGACTTTGGACTCCGTAGCCTCAACTGTCGTGCTTTGTTTCTCTGGGCATTGACATCATCTGGATTCATGCTGCAGCTCACAGATTGTTAGAACCTCCCCAATGGTAACTGTAGCTCCTTTGTGGTGGGTGTGAGCGGCAGACGTTTCCATTGACTTGTGTTTCATACTAACTGAAAAGAAACAGTTGCCAAAGTCTTATTTTATGCAGGGGGATAAGGGATTTTTTTTTAACACATGACATTAAAAGAAACAAACTGGAGGCGACAATGAATCCCCCACCTTGTATCTCAACTGTACACTGTGACTGTAACCTGACTGTTTTCTGTCTGGAGACAGGCCCCTCCACAGCCACAACATGTTGCCTTTAAAAATCCAACAGTAGTGACCTCTGACCCCAGGCTCCAGCCCTCTCGGCCCCGCATGGGAAAATGAGAGCCGAGAACACTCCATTTGCACAGCGAGCTTGGGAAGGTCAGCAGGTTTCAGTTAGACTATTAAAGTCACTCTGCAGTACGTGACGGAGGGAGTGCAAGCAGCACCAATCCAGGACGAAGAGAGAAATGAGGGTTTCTCTCTCCAACTCTTCAAAAGCTGATGTCTTAACCGATCCCCTTATGAACGTGTACTGCTGTCTGACACTGTGCTCTTCTCGTGACCAACTTTTCTTCATCGGTATTGAAACCCAGCACTGGAAGCACGTAACCTCCAGCCAAAGCTGGGTCAGTTCCCCCAGTGGCTGCTCCAAATGCCTGAACATCCACAAAAAACAGGAACTTTATAACTGAACTTTGTCTTCTTCTTTGTTTCTGCTTGAAACGGTTTTGTTTCACTTTGGAAAGACTGAAATAATCCATGCATCATGCTCAGATGTGCCTTTTATTTTGTTTTCTACTTTACAGAAATAAGCAAATGGTGTCTAAAATGCTAAAAAATAAAGTTGCCTATGTAATGTTTAGAACAAAGCTATACACTATGAAATTGTACATGTTTGTGGATACTGTGTACATATAACATGTATACACTAACTAAATAATTTGTATAAAGTGACAAGTTTTTTTTTTCCTTGTTGTATTGTACCCTCATCCGCATCTGTTCAGTCAAATATTGCATAATAATCCAATGCTGCTACAGTCGGATAAAAAAAACAAACAAACTAAAAACAGGTCACTCACTAACTTTACAGACAATCTCCAGATGAAACACTGGGAGTATTAACTGAGGAAAGCCATTTTTTTTCCTTCCCTGCCCCGTACCTGTTTTAAATGCAAAGAAAAAAATGATAGTTGAATATGCCAAGCACTTGGACATGTGCTTCACTTTCTACATCCTACTAATTACCTTTTCAAAGACGTTTTGATGCTAACGCTCATTAAACAGAGAGTTGGAATTGTGTTAAAGTTGCAGGTGCATAAATCCAGACATACGGATGAACAGTTGCAAGTATTTGAGCATCGCGAAGAATTGGAACCTTTTTTTCTGAAAAACACACTTTGTGCACTTTAGGCTGTACTGTTGATGAGCCACAGTTGTTATAGGTCACATTTGTAAATGCAGTGGTCCTGTGCAACTGTTAAACTCAACTTTCTACATGGATCAGGGCAGAAAAACACGAGTCTACAACCTCACTCTGAACCCCTCGGTGTTTAGAAAAGACACAGGAACATATGGGGGTGTCTGATGACCACAAGCTGGATCTCAGCAGATTTTTTAAAAAAATCACTCTTTGCTCTGAAAACACAGAGCCCTGCTCCTCCTCGTCCTCCTCACTGCGTTTTGTGCAGCTGATGATGGATGATTAAACCTCTGGTCAAACTAGAGATGAAAGGGAAGTGTTGATAGGATTTTTTTTTATGGACAGCTGAAGTCAGATAACTTCAATGTCTTCGCTCGTATTCTGTCCATTTCCCAAGTCAGTATTGGTGAGGTTAATTTTTCCTTTTTGTTTTCTGGGTTTAATTCTTAAATTCCAGCCCATTCAGAATAACAGCTTTTCCTCCGGTGGCACTGTAACAGCTTGATCCAGCAGTTGGTTTATTTGATGGTATGTGGCCTTTTAACTGCTTTGTATTAATAGTCTTGATGAGATTAATAAATCACTCAGTCTTATTTTGTACTGAACAACTCGTTTCTCTTTTTTTTTTGTTTTTTTTTTATGTTGCCATAAATCCAGCTTCCCTCAGGCGTTGGACCCAAGTTACATTTTTGGAAATGTATGCGTTTGCCTTCTGATGCGGCGTTAGATGAGAAAACTGATATTACTTTTATTTATTTTGAAAACTTACCATGACCTCTACAGCCAGCATGTTAGCTTAGCTTAGCAGAAAGACTGAAAGCAAGGGAAGCACCTACCCTCAGTCTAAGAGTAGCCTACTGTGTGTAAATAGTGCACCTTAGTACAAATTAAACAAAGACATGTTCATTGGTGAGCTTTGGAGGAGCTGGTATGTGTATTTTGATACTATACTACAGCCAGAATATCTGTGTCCAGACTAAAGCTAACTGGCTAGCTGTAGCTTAGCTTCATATTTACAGTTAAAACACCAGTAATGTTACTAAAGATCTTGTCACAGTTTTGGTTGTAACTTTTTGTGTTATGTTTCACTTGTGTCTGAGGAGGGCGGCAGGGGTTAAACAGTGCTGCAGGGTCCTTCGCTGTCCTCACTGTCATCCCACAATCCTCCACTGCCCATGACTGCTGCATGGTTTCCTCTCTGCTGAGCCAGGCCTGATCTGAAGAGACAGAGGGATGACAAGCTCAGAAATGCAACAGGTAAAAGTAATCTCACTGATCAAATCCATCTCTTAGCGCTCAGTGGAACTACATGCCCTTCACTGAGCGTTCAGACCATCACAGTTTCATCCTACCTGCAAACTGAGTTAAGCGTCATCAGTCGTAATTCAACTTGATGAAGGCTCTCACCTCAGATTTTCTCTGCTTGGATTGAAATTCTGAAAGCTCTCCCTTGCTGACGCCTGAATCGGTATGAAGCCTTGTCTATTGTCTTTCTCTGGAGCAGAATCAGCCTGGTCCGTGAAGTGAAGTGGATACAGAGCAGGTTTGAGTGTTAATGAGAAAACTGAAGACTGCAGTGTCAGGAAATTAAGGTATCGGAAACACAAGCAAAATGTCATGTTTATAAGCAGGTCAGATACATACTGTGGAGCAAATCGTATAGACAAGATGTAAAATTTTGTAGTGAGTTGCATGGATTTGTCATTTGACAGAAAAAAAATAATCTTTTGCAGTTGATGAAGATTTTTGATCATTTCTGAAGCAAATATACAGAACATTTTGAAGCTTCCAGCTATTAATATGTGAGGATTTAATGTCTTCCTCTGTCATATATGACTGTATACTGAATATATACTTAGGTTTTGGGCCAGTATCGCTACTACTGCACCTGTATGGTCGGGTCATCCCAGATGGGCCTGAAGGCACTTTGTGGATGAAGAGGAGGTGACCCTTTCCTGACGCTGACCAGTCTCTTCCCGTAGGAGCTGATGAGACACGGAGTTGGACCGTTCACACACGGCCCTGCGGTGTTTCTCAGTGGAGGATGAGGTGTTAATCTGGGAATCTGCCACCTCAGACACACAGTCCTCTCTTTGGGCTCTTCTCTGGACTGCTGCTGCTGCTGTCTGTACGAGGGCTTTAACAGTACCGGCACCTGGCTGTCCTCCTCTTCATCCTCCCCACTGGGGCTGCCCATTATCTCCCTGCGGAGTGTGCCATCAGGGCTGCAGGAGGTGACAGAGGAGTAGTCAAAGGCCGAGTTGTCGTCAGGGTCTGTCTCAAAGTCCTCAAGGTTGTTGTTCCTGTGAGGTGCCTCCATCTCAGTGGTGCCTTTCCCTATGGGCTGGCTGAAGGTGCCCTGACCTGATTCTCTGTTCTCTCCCGATCGTGCAGCCTCCAGGGTGAGGAGGGAGCAGTAGGCGTGTCCACAGTCATTGGCCAGCGGGGTCAGAATGGTCTGGTCTCTTCCACAGCCCTTCCTCCTCGCTGGGCTACAGGACCAGCACTCTAGATGCACCGAGTGGCGGCTGTCCACCTCATTGGTGAGGTTAGCAGCCTGCTGATTGTCTCTAAGAGGAGAGAGGAGATTATTATACCAGGACATCAACTGGCAGTGTGAGGGGCAGCGGCATGAAGGCAGGGGGAACAATCTGCAGTGCATTGACACAGGTACTGTTAGTATCTGTAAGTTATGGGCCAGTACTCTTTATTTATGTTATTCTACATTAAGCTTCTTAAAAATTAACATTTAGTTAGCAGTTAGCTGCTGCGAGCACACTTTGCAAGTGTTACTGTAGATGTACATTAGTCCTGTCACACAATAATAACTGAACATTTGGCAAAAATCAAAGTGCACGATGCTCAAGTGTAGAATTCCATGTTGTACTGAAATGAATGGATGCTACTGGGATTTGAAATGCTTGTGCTGAAATATAAAAAAAACAAAAAAAAAACAACTCCGATCAGGCTCCAACATTATTGCATGCAAATGTCTCTGGGAGCATTTTTCCTGCAGGTGTTGTTCTGTCTGCTGTGTCCTCTGAGGCCAGCAGATGGTGACACTCACCTCTGGGCAGCAGAGTCGGACTCCTCTCTGCTCTGTTGGCTCCTTGTGCAGCAGTTTACAGAGGATTCACCAGCCACAGCATTGGAGCAGCTGCTGTTCATGCAGAGGATTAATACAAGTTTAAACTGTGAATTTATTAATTAGCCCAAACACGCCATTTAATAGAAATTTGTGACAGAGGACTGGATTTATTTGACGCCTATGGGGACTACTACCTAATAGTATATGCCAGAGGCATGAAAATCAGATGATGCTCTGACCTTTGTCCAGCTCTTTCTTCTTCCTCCCATCGAACATCTTCCTCCAGGATCAAATGACAGTGAGATAAAATGCTCCTCAGTGCTCGCTCAGTGCCCAGAAGGAGGCTGCAGTCAGGATGCTCTTTACCAGTCCACTGCAGTAGGTTCTAGAGAGAGATGAGTTTTATTTTCTGATTAGAATCATTTTGTTGTGTATTTCAGATGTTGTCCCACCCTTCAGATCAACATCCATAACTTTGGGATTCATGCTGACCCAGTGTCACATCCACTGACTGAATAAAAGATGGGCTGTGTGACAACTCACTGGTGAAGCCACCACAAGTCGATCGCCCCCTGGTGGTTGGCTGCAGTACAGGTTATATACTCCATGTAGGTTGCTACATGGTCACTGAGCTGTTAGTGGATGGGACCTGACCCAAGCTAAAAACTAAACTAAAGTACAAGTACAAATTAATTTTTCCCACAGATCACTAATGTTGGGGGGTTTTTTGTAGATATTATCATGCTGATGTGTGTACAGGTGGTCATTTTTCTGTTAAGGTTGTTTTTAATAAGTTATTCGTTGATACGAGGGGTATTTGAGCTGATTTGACAGCTTTGATTGGCCATTCACTGCTGTCACTCAACTTCTGGTCACCACTGTGCAGAATCTTGTTGCCAAAAAGAAAGATGGCAGCCGCCGTATTCAGGATATTTTGGCCTCACTTTTGCGTAATGGAGGGAGGTGGTGATGCCAAGTCGAACGTATATACCGTCAGTGGTCACATCTTATGTGGCTGCTGACTCACCTGAATGTGACTCAGGTAGCTGTGTATACGAGAGACAGGTGCCAGCAGCAGGGAGAGCAGTTTCATCTCATCTCTCTCCATCTGGCCACTCTGTAACATCAGATCCAAAAACCCATCATGCCTACCTGTCTATCATGAGTGAATAATGGTAATGCTGTATCACTTGAAATACCTGCATTTTGTGGCCTTTTTCAGGATGGTTCAGTCTGCTGAACTCCAGTGAGAGGACTGATGCCAGGGTAGTCATGTATCCAAGGTATGTATCTGAAAATGCTGTCTGAACAACCCAGATTAGAATAAACACCGTGTCCCTCAGTGTTCGGTGGGATGGGTCGAAATCATAAAAGGTACAAAAGAAAAAACGTACATCGTTTTGACCAATGAGCTGCACCAGAATGTCTCCAACCAGAGACTTCCAGTGTTCAGCAGACAGTCGCTCCTGCAGGGAGTTTCTGAAGAGCAGGTGTCGCTGTAACAGCTGCTCCACAAACATCAGGTATGTCTGACTAAATCAAAGAAAAACAATTACACTTATAGTAAAATATTACCACACAATTTCAACATTAAATGAAAAGTACTACTGACTAGTAAATGTTACTGATTCTTGTTTATTACGGTTACAGTAATAGCTGTACGGTAGTGCTGCCACCGGTGGTGACTTCCATTTCTGCCTCTGTAGGTTTTACTAAAGATTTAATACACTAAACATTTACCCTTTTGTGTGATCAGATGTAAAATTTGCCTTTATTTTCTTCCTTTTTATTGCAGGAAGATTTTAGCCATTCAGAAATGCTGGTGTTTTCCCCTTTTAACTAGTCTGAGAGCCACCTGCATATAATCTGTTTTGCACTTACTATGGCTCCACAGTCACTGGATGAGCTGGTAGCGTCTTGTATTTGTCGTATAGCTGGTTTAAGGTTGAAACATACTCCCACTCAGAATGCAGAAGTTGCATCGCCACCTGATGTCGTGCATCTGTGCAAAAATAAAGATAACATTAAGCTACATGGATGGGCCTTTACCCTGTATTGTTTATATTTCAACAAATACTATGACATTTTGTATTAGGTTGCACTTTATATCCAGGCTGATGGGGACTGAAATAAAAGGCCAACAACTGCTGGTGAAGTGCTTTTTTATCAAGGTACTGAACAGTGGCCAGCAAAAGAGTTTGATTCAGTTAACATGGCAACTCAGGACAATTGTGTCTTGGAGAGCAGCAGCCCGTCAGACAGCTCAGGGGAAACTGTCCTCGCCTTCAGTTATCTGTCAAAACATTTTTGTAAGCGTGTGTGTTCACCCATGCTGATTCTCACTTCTCAGGCTGATGCAACAGTTAAAACTCTAACTGTGGCTTGTTCCAGTAAAAGTAAACAAATTCCTTCCGAATGGCTCCTTCTAGATACAAACAGCTGAAACCAGCTTCTTCTCCTGACACTGGCTGTTGAAAGTAGCAAAGGTAAAATGTTTAACATTCTCACTATGTGGCTGAATCGCTGTTGTAGCAGTTGACTGTAAACACCTGCAAAAAGCAAACTGTTTTTATAGCAGTGTGACAGATGTTGATCCCTCCCACAGTGTAACACAGTGGTGTGTGAGCTCACCTGTGCCTTCGCTCAGTCCTGCTTTGAGGCCCTGCAGGAAACAGTGGAGGAGCAGTTTTCCTCTTGACACACATGCGAGTGGAGCAAGCGAACAGTCACTGTGACTCTGTGCACCGGCCGGCTCTGCTGGATCACTGCTGCACAGCAGTGGACAGATGGTAACAATAAACTTGGTATAAATATGTTGATGTGATGTGGTATACCGTACCATGTAGGTGTTCGGTGTCACTACACCTGTGTTATTGCCACCTTCTTGGTATATCCAGGTGGTAACAGGCTTGTTTATAAGTGATTTTTAACAGTTCAAACAAACAAGAAGAGGTGATCTGCTTCTATATTGCATCTTAGTTTATATGCCATTGAGTTTGATTTGACTGAAATCTGTCCAGTTTCTTTACAGCCTCAGGCCTCTATGGCACAAAGCAGTGTGGTGGCCCATAAGAACCTAACACATAAATAAGAAATGAGCTTTAAATCCAGAATGACTTTCAGCATTTTTCTTAATGTTTGTCTGTTTACTCCTGCACATTATTTGGTATTTACAGCAACTTTCAAACACATATTTCTTTAATGTTTGCACTTTTATTTATAACCAAATCTACTAATCATCTATACTTATTTAAAGTAAAAACATATCAAATTTAAACATATTGCTATTTAAATGGCCCATTTAACACATTTCATACAATTTGGGATGTATTATGTAATAAGACATGGTGGTTGTAATAATTTGGATTCATATCAAACTGTGGTTTTTATGTTTTACCTTCCCCTCTGTTTTGCTGTGGAGCTCCTTTCATCCTGCTGAGGTCTCTGTCTGTTGCTGTACAGCTGCAAGATCTGACACCGCATCACACCAAGTTCTTCCTGCAGGATGACAAAGCATTGGGAATAAATGTAGCTTTACTGTCTGCAACAAAGTAAGTATCATATTTTATGCTGAGTAAAATCTGTTATGGATGGGAAATCCCTGCAGTCGAAGGTTGTTCCAGTGTTGTTTCCTTTGAGCTGTTTATGTGGCTGTATGTTTTTCTTCCTGAGTTACTGTGTGTAGTTTGTCTGACTAGTTGGAATGGTCTGAGTCTCACCCTCAACGACTCGACCAGAGCCTCCAGATGAAGAGTCTTTTTCTGACAGCTCCTCCTGTTGTCCTCCAGCTCCTCCCTCAGGAACGTGTCTCCATGCTGGATCTGGCTGAGCTCCAGGAGAGCGCTGGCGAAACCCGTCTTCAGTTCTGAGACCATGCATTGTAACTGATGGGACAGCGCGGGTACCACATAAGTCAAACATCAGATTTACCAACATGACATAACAATAATAATCTTTGTTGTTTTCAGTTTCAGCTGCAGTGGAGAGGAGCATCAGCTGAACGTCTGACACTCTGTTGCACATGAGATGGGTTTTATTTTGCATCTCCTGCAAATTTTGTAAATAATATGAGTTAAAAATTTAAAGTGAACTGTGTTTTTAACAAAGCCATGTTGGCCAATAAGTGAAGGTACAGAATACCTTGGAGATTTCACTGACGAGCTCTGTCTCTTGAGGCTTCATGATCTGCACGGAGAGAGAGACACAAACAAGCCTGTTTGCAAACGCTGATTAATGTGCATAATTCTACAGCTTATATGACTGTTTTGGGTTTTCTAGCAATCAGAAAGCTGATGTTTGCAAAGAGAAAAACCGTGTTCACTCTAACCTCCAAAGGTAGATCAGATAGTGTTGAAGATACACAATGGGAACAAAGCAGAGAGGTCAACCTGTTTTTCTCTCAGTAATGTGAATCCTTAACCTCTTTCTAACCAAAAGCTCACAGAGACAATAAGAAACATGCAAAAACTAAATATTTGCATGAGGTTTGCTTTGAGTAGTTATGATTTTAAGCACAAAAATGCTAATTCTGCCATTATTTATTCTTTCTACTGGCATATTAAAGCCACTAAATGGTTCACATGAGCTTAAATGACATTTCTAACCCACTGAATAACTTTTGTATATATCCTTATTTGTTTATGGTTCTAGCTCAGATGTTGCCCCTGCCAGCAGCCCCTCTGCTAAGGAAGTGACAAGCCAGCCAAAGAGCTCAGCCCTGCAGGCGAAGTGACTGCAGGAGCCAAGATCCTCCTTATAACAGAAGGACAGGCACAGATCAGCAAAAACTGAAATATGTTAAAAGTAATAGCCTCACATTTTACACTGCAAATAAACAATATAAAATCACTTTTAAAGAGATTAGTAATACATTTCCCGGGGCAATTTCAATATTCTGGAATCAAAATATGTTGGAAATCACGTTTTTATTGTAGGTTGCAAGACTATAATATACAGTAGACGTTCTACTTAAAAACATGTGGTAGTATTTCCAAACATAATAAAAAAGTGTTGGAGATGCCCAGATATAGAAGAATCCTCCAAATATCTTACTCAGTGAGTTACTGCTGAAGCAAAAGACACAAGAAAGCCAGAAGAAACTTACCTCACTTAAAGCTCTTCGGTACAGACATTTTAAAAGATGCAGAGACAACAAATTTTGGCAGTTTCTTGTCTCCTGTGTGAAAACTTGGTTTCAGTCATTTGCTGTGTTTGAAAGCGGCAGCTCGTGTTGCGCTGTGGCTGCTCTGCGCCAACAGCAGATGTCCTGCAGGTTATGTCCTCATGGAAATACTGCTTTAATAGAGTTAGTTACAGCAAAGAAAGAAAGATAGTTACAGCAACGTGCCTTATTGTTGTGCATCTGTGGTCATATGTGATTCCGACCATTATATTATTCTATAAATAAAATATCAGATGTGTGCTTTTTAACAGACAGCAGCAAATAGTTTATTTGTTGTAGCCTAATGGGAAAAAATCTTTACGCTTATGCACAAGCAAAGAGTACTGAAAGATTTCTTACCATAACTTCCTTACTTTTGTTAGTTTATTTAAAAATTAAGACATTTGCTGGGATTGTATGCTTTATTAGATATAACTATTGTATATATGTCCATCTCTTTTAATTTTATTGACTCTGCAACTGTTTTGCAATTTAAAAATTAGCTCCGTCTGTATGATTCAAGAGAAGGCGAGCGCACACCAGAAGTACAAATGTTTATTTCCGGAAGTGGGTGTGATTAATGGCTAGTACTTTACTCTGATTGGCTACTTTCCTAATAGGCTTTTCAAATCGAAGCAACAGCTTCGGAGTTGTCAAAACAGTCGACAGGAGCAGGTTGAGACTGGTGTGGAATAATAAAACTTCATAATTGTATTGAATTTTTAGCTACATATATTGATCTCTGTGGTATTAAAACACAACTTATTCTTTTCTGGTAACGGTTAGATATAGGTTTGTCTTCAGTTCCCTCATGTTTTGCTTCGGTCTGACAGGAGCTGCAGTGCTAATCTTAAGTAAGCTAGCATTAGCAACATTCATAGGCGTTATCTTTAATTCTGGCATTAATGTCAAATTATATGTTGTCATTAGAGTAGCTATTGGATAAAGAAGGCAAAATAGAAGCCAGACTATAACGTGGTTTATTCGTAGTTTGTAGGCTGGTGAGTAGCCTATCTTATTTAATGGACCACACCTGTCATCTGTTTTAACCTGATTTAGAGCCGGTGCTGGACGAAGTACATTTATTCATGACTTAAGAAAGTAGTAATATCCATATGCTCTGTTACAAGTAAAAGCCCTGTATTTAAAGTTTAACATAACCTGCCACCATGGTGCACATTTTACTGTGAGGTTAACTGGAGTTTACCTAATGAAAAAAGTCACTACTTTGATAGAAAAACACAAGCAAAGTAAATTCCCTTTCTCCAAAACAGCACAAGTCTACTAAACAGAAAAATGTAAGTTAGAAAAAGTAGTTTTCCCCCCAGCTGCAGAGTGGACTTTGATCTCTGAAAGTGCAAGTAAATTCAATTCAAATTTATTTGTATAGTACCAAATCACAACAAAAGTCATCTCAGGATGTCGGACATTTGTGTCTCTGTTACGGTTTCTATAGTCTCGGAGGGCTGAAGTCATGAGGACCAGTGAGTTTGACTCCTCATCTGAAGAAGAGGAGGTCGGGGAGGAGCAACTGAATCCCTTCCACATCTCCTGGTTAGCTTCAGCAGTTCTATTTTTGTCTTGGGCCCCGAAGCTGCATGGATCTTTTGAAGAATCATTGTTTTCTATCTAGAAATGTAAAACGTGCATCACTATGTTGATATATTTTGTCTTGGCTGGCTTTAAGGTTACCTCTGTCCATAGTGGAGTGCTCACAGTTTCTTGGGATATGTGCACTACCAGGTAAATTTGTACTTCTTCATTTTACACACTGCATGTTGCTGCTGTTCTCTTGCTGTAAGGTTTCGTGTACAGTATCAATGTAAAAATTAGCTTCATCTGACTTCAGGTTGCAAATACAGAGATATTCGCAGGAGTCTGCAAAGAGATGTTGGTAAGACAACCTTGATCCTTTTTGATGATCAAACCAAATGCTCTGGAAGTGGTTCATGTTACCAGACTGATCTAATTAGCAAGTGGTTTTAGGTTTTACTTCAAAAATTTCAGTTTTTTCACACATTTGGGGGTTGGACTGTGTGTATTTAAAAAAAAAAATCAACAATTTTCTGACACTGACAATGTAAATGCTGCAAGATGTTTCACTGATCACTTCATTTTGCAATGTGTAAGTTTTGACTATGAAATGTTCAGAGTGCATTATATATGGTATGTTTTAACAGAAATGAATCCACATTTAGCCAATAATTATTGATGGTACAGTGGTTTCAGAAAGTAGTCAGACCCCTTCACCTTTTGCACAATTTTACTGTTAGATTTCATTTTAAACGTATAAAACTGACATTTTTGCCCATAAATCTACACGCAACAACCCATAATGACGAAATTAAAACATGATTGGATTTGATTTTTTTTTTTTTTTTTATTAAAATCTGTCAAATTTAACACTTATGTACCTGCAAATGTACATAGATGTCAAAGTGAGTTTTCTGTTCAGCACTGCAGAAAGTTTAATTGTTTGGCAGCTGTTTGAAAATGCTTTGCTGTCTTACATCTCGGCTGTTCTTCCTGGCGACAGAGGAGCTCCAGAACCAGGGGGTGCAGGACGTGTTTGTTTTCTGCACCAGAGGGGAACTCAACAAGTACAGGGTTCCCTCACTGCTGGAGGTATACCAGCAGCAAGGCTTCACAGTTCACCACATGCCCTTCCCTGACGGAGACGCGCCTGAGCTGGAGCAGTGCTGCCAGATCCTGGAGGAGCTGCAGGTCAGCCTCGAGAACAACAGGAGGACGGTGATCCAGTGAGTGAAATCATCCATCAAACTGAGAGTCACATTTTAAAACACAGCTATAAAACTGTTGCATCACTGTTAAAAAGAAGAACATACAAATGAAGGAAACCAGGCGTTCTCAAACTGGTGCCACACAGAGATGTAGCAATCGTCATGTGAAGGAAAGGGAAGCAGTATAACAAAAACAGCAAGGTTTGTTTTTCTACATGGTGTGTTCTCCAAAAACTCTTAACATATTAACTCTCAGGTGGCTGTTGATGGTGAAACTTATTTTCCTGGTTTTAGGTTCTGGTGTTTTTAATATAATAGAGCACATTTGTTTCCATTATAGAAACTAAAGTGTTCAACAGAAGGTAGTTTTTCTGGAAAAATGCTGCAATAATTGAGAAAGGGTTCATAAATAAACTTTTAGTAACAAAAAAAAAAGGACACATGAAATTAAGTGTTTACATAGCAAGTTATTAGATTATATGGTAGCGTACTGCTGCCACCATGACAAAAAGACTTTAATCACCTTTATTTGGCCAAGTATGTTACTTGTTTCTGGTACAGAACCAAGGCAGCCATCTGCAGTGCCAACTCAACTGATGGCTCTGACCATCGGTACAGTAATATTAAACACAGAAAAGGAGATCTTTATATTTGAGATCCTGAAAATGGCACTTGCTTGGCACTTCTGCATGAAAAATGTCTAGCTGTTGTTAAAAATGAAACGTTCTATGACAAACTCTTACGGTGGCAGCAATATACAGTCGCAGGAATGTGAAAGGGGAAGACTTTTATTCTGACTGAGCTCTTATTCTCAGTGTTGGTGAATTAAAATAGGCCCATGTAAACAGAGCTACTGCACTGACAGCAGCCTGAAAGGAAGATCAGTGGTTCGTGTGTCGCTTTATAAAAACGCTGCTGCTCTAAGGCCCCAGAGCGGCTCTGGGATCCCCAGGTGAGCTGATGAAGCAGCTCACCTGGCAACAGGAGGAAACTGGTTGTACTCGTTCTGCCTAACATATGAGTGAGTTTAACCTTGTAAACGTGAAGTAAAAAAACTGACACTGATACGGCCATACTTTCTATGCCGATTAAACCCATTGTGCTTTTAATATCTGAAGTATTTGCAAACATTTGCATCTTAAAACCTTTAAGTTTATTTCAACAGGCATCTATTTTCCCCCAGTTATTGCTGGGACTTGTCATTTCACAACTGAAACATTTGCTTTCAGCGTTTAATCGTGCATTTCATGGTATTTTGCACTTTTCCCCCCCCCTCCCCTAAAGCTGTTACGGAGGCCTGGGACGCTCTGCATTAAGTAAGAATATTCTGCTTTTACTCTGAATGTTGCTCTGTGTTCTGTCAAGTCACAACATTCGTGTTCTTTCCCTGTGATCTTAAAGACAGTATGTCATTTTATGTTAAAAGGTCAAACCTTTTAAAATTACTTGACTGTATCATATATCCTGCTGTTCAGTCGCCGCCTGTCTGCTGCTTCAGTTCTCTATAACAATGACGGCAAACAAAGCCATCGAAATCCTCAGGGAGCACCGAGGAGGAGGAGCGATACAGACAGTGAAGGTGAGAGATGGCTTCTTCCTCTGTGAATCTGTAGGTGTATTTACATGTTTAGCCCCATCAGCCAACCAGTCTTCACACATCTGTCCAGACACTTTTATGTAGTGAGGAAATATTTTTGACAAAACGGAGGTTGTCACTATATTGACGTGGATGATCCTAGTGAGAAACGTGCTAAGACAGGTCTTAGAGTGGACTGAAGGAGAGCTTTGTCACATGGTCTTTGAATAGTGAAAGTTAGTTGGAAATCCACAATCAAGCTCATTGCAAAAATTAGTGAAGTGTCTGTTTTTAGTTACTGGGCTACAACATGCACAACCACCTGTACTGTGTTTTAAAAAGTGTATTTGCTGCTTGTGAAGTCTTAATTTTGTGCTTCAGTAGTTCAATAACAGATGTTAACTTAATTTCCCTTTTCCACAGCAATACAACTTCCTCCACGAGTTTCGGGAAAGGTACTCGGCGTACCAGGAGAGCAGACGGGTCTCTGCAGAGCGATCGGTATCGCGGTGATCACTGCTCCGCTCCTCTTCTTCTGAACATGCTGAGCTTTTCACACAAAACTGCTTCATTTGTGTGTGTGCGTATGATATAATTGTACTCTCTGATTGCACTTTAAAAGAATACTTTTA
This sequence comes from Monopterus albus, assembly GCF_001952655.1. Taxonomy (NCBI): domain Eukaryota; kingdom Metazoa; phylum Chordata; class Actinopteri; order Synbranchiformes; family Synbranchidae; genus Monopterus; species Monopterus albus. The sequence goes on along the minus strand of NW_018128170.1, from coordinate 660,604 downwards.
TAGCTATGTGTCCTTGTTATCAAATAAATGACTTAAAAATCATTTTACATTAATTTATTTAAAAGTGTCATAAATAATGCTGCTTGGCATTAAATGTAAATTAAAACAGTGTGGGAGCTTCTGAACTCCCAGCTATTTTAGTAAAGCCATGATTGACTTTCATAAGACACTGTCTATACCCTCTTATTTCATAGTCCTGCAGTCAATCCTCCCTTTATGAAAGTAATGGAGATCAAACTGTGAGGTGTTGGAAGCTGTTATTTGTGCTGCTTTTACAGAAGTGTGTGTTCAACCCAATTTAAATGGGGGTTATCTGAAAGTGTATTTGCTGCTTGTGAAGTCTTGATTTTGTGCTTCACTGTGGACCTGCACATTAGTGAAATGTAAGCTTATGTTCAACGTTGCACCTGTGGGCCTTGAAAATATTCAGGTTTGTGCGACTGAAACAAGTATGTTCAACGTTGCACCTGTGGGCCTTAAATATTCAGGTTCGTGCAACTGAAACAATCATTTTCCCCAAAATGCAACTGAAGTTTAGACCAATTTTTAATGCTAGTTTGCATCAAAAATTAGCCTAAACATGATCATTTTCAAGACCTATCACAACTGTTTAAGGCATTTTAAAACTTTTTAGACTTTGAGGACCTGCACAAATCCAGTTGTCATGTCTAATGCTGACCATGTCATGATTGACTCAATTATAGCATCTTAAATGATCAAATTAGTAAAATATAGGTTGAATAGAAAGTCATCTTGATGCTTTTTACTAGTAATAGAACAGATTTTGAATATATAGCTGTTATGTACATTCAGAAAAGGTTAACACGTTTCCCTTTCACATCAGGAAAACCTTAAAGGAAAGTAGTAGGAAAAACATTTAAGTACAATTACAATAATCCAGCCCGTATTAACAGTAGGATTGTTTATTTAGATGCAAATAAACTCATTTTGTAGATGTGACACAAGATCGGATACATGAAAGGTTTAACTGCGTGTGACAGTCGTTTTAAAATTGGAATAAATATGTTCTAGTGCTTCTGGAAAAGTGTAATGGCCTTGCCTCTAAAAACCTTTGTCACTGCAAGGAGTGCTTGATATCCCAGAGACAAAAAGCTAAATTAAAAACATTGAATAAATTAACACTGGAGTTCCTACCAATGTGGCATATTTGTTGTTGAAATGAGCAAAATGCACAGTGACAAAAGTATAATTTCAAAAGGTACATTGAATAGTATGGCACAGCGGCAGTTTCCTAGCAAAGCTCAAATGCAGAAAGAGAATAATAAAGTTGAATATATTCTTGTGCGGTTGAGTCTACCTTTGAGTTTATCGATAGTTTCAAGTCCACAGCGAAACAGGTCACACGTCACTTTGTATTCTGGATTCACACATAAAGCTAAAATATTTCAGCAAGAATTAAAGAAGACATATGGAAACAGATGTAGCAACAACCAGACTGTTGTCCCTGTGCAACACATCTCATTAAGTGATAACCTATGTACTTCAGCCCTGTATTTTCAGTCCCAAAATGTTTATTTGAAGACATTTACCCATGTAGGCAAGAACCGAATCAGGTTTGCACTTTGTTTTCAAGATGGCAACGAGTCACAAAGCCCAGAATCGAATTCACAGAAAAAGCTAATGCAGTTCAGCACACAGCTTAGTCTCACAGATAAATGCACACCTGAAAATCTCTACCTAGTTTGTGAATACACTTTAGTTGAGAACCAAGATGGAGGAAAAAAAAAAAATTTGAAAATCACACCATTTAAAAATAAAAGGAAAAAGTCCTTATTTTCTGTAAAATTTAAACTACAGCACTGTGAGAGGAACACTGCGACCAAGTTGTTCTATTAAAACGGGCTAGGTGTTTGACACTCTGTGCTGCGTACAACAGTTCGAGTTCTTCTGCTTGAAATGCGTTTCTGTGGTCTCCAGCAGGTCCAGTGTTCCAGCACTACTACTGTAGTGTCTGGTCATCTACTGTACATGCAGGTCCTTCTCCATCGTCCACTTTAAGAGCTCACAAGAACATAGATCATCCTGTTTAAATAGACAGAGGAACAAATGAGTACATGTTTTGCAATAATAAATCAGGCTGGTTTTACATTTGTGTAGTTTGTTAAAATTAGATGCATAATTGAAGATATAGCTACAATTAAAGGAATAATTCAACACTTTGTAAGGTACACTTAGCGGGCGTTCAGACTATGTGCGGTAAAACGCAACTCCCTGCTGTGTAAACAGTTTTCTTCCCGTGGGTGTCCACATTCCGACTGCCCCGGTATGAGATTGGTCAATGCAGTGCCTTTGCCGAAGGATGTCACCCTCTAAAGGTTGAACCAGATCCAACTTTTCCACCACATGGGGCTGCTTCATTTTGCCAGAAGCCACTGCGGTCAATGCAATCCCCCATTAAAATGAATAGAGAGGGCTATGTTCCCCCCACCTTTGAAACCAGTCTGAACATGGGCTTATTCCCTGTCCTGCTGAGCCGATCAATACCACTCGCATCTTCACAGGAAATATGAAGCTATAACCAGGAGAGAATTGGTTTAGCATAAAGGCTGCATAAAAGGGAAACTGCCAGCCAGTCCAACAGTCACAAAATTCACTGACCAGCTCCTTCAAAGCTCTAACACAGTCTCTTCTATTGGGTTTATATGAATATCAGTGTAAAAATGAAACATTTTAAGTGTTGAATGTTGTGGCTCAGGAGGTAGAATGGATTGTCCCCTAATCATAGATTTGGTAGTTCGGTCCATGTGTTGTTGAGCAAGACACTGAACCCCTAGCTGCTCCCGATGGGTGAATGGGAAATATTGTAAAGCGCCTACGAGTGCTATACAAGAACATTTTCCAAATGATTTTGCTCTTGACAATTACAACCTCTTGTAAAACCACAACTTGTTTTGCACTTTGCAGATGAAACAAACAAGCCGTGTTAATCAGTGAGCTCTAGAGATGCTGGTAGGTGGACTGTTACTTTTGGACAGAACCAGTCCAACTTTCTCCATTTCCAGCCTTTATGCCAAACAAAGCTAAGAGTTCATATTAACAAGCAAATGTGGTATCTGATCCAACTCAACTGGCAAGAAAGTGAATAATCCAGTTTCCCTAAATGTTGTACTGTTTTTTTTTTTTTTTTTAGATTTTTAGTTTACACAGGATCAGTTTTCTTATTTCAATACCACAACAATGTCGAGAAATAAGATAGGAAAAATAAATGTGTACCCATAGAGATAGTAGAAGAATGACAGGAGGTAGAAAGCCAGTTTGCACCAGCCTTCTTTTTGACAGTACGCCAGAATGTCAGCATTCATGATGGTTGTTGGGTCGTAGAGTCCTGGACCACTCATCACAGGCCTGGTCATATACCTGCATCACAGTGGCAGAAGTCATATTACACATCGTGTTCAAGTGTCAGTTGTGTTGAGTAGGAGAACAGGGTGTTTAGTAATACAGATGAAAGAAAAGCCAGTGGATTCCTTCTTGTCAGACACTCACCTCCATACATGATAAGCCAGTAGTGGTATGTTGAGACAGAGGGTGAGCCATTCGGCTGCACAGAAAAACATCACGCAGAAGAAGAAATGGATGAGATACTCTGGCAGCACCAGCTGAAAGAGCAAACGAAGGAAATGTCAGAATCCAAATTTAACAGCAATTCCCCTGTTTAGATGAGCCTCTCAGTCTAAAGTCACATATAGAATAGTTCAACTGTCTACACAAATGACTTGATTAACAGGTGCAGAGCTGCATGGGCTAGATAGTGACATGGAAGTCAAAACACACATTCACAAAGGCAAAGAGGAAGTGAAAGTATGGAGTCAGTTCCACAGAAAGTTGAGGAAAGGAATGAAATGCAACTATGAGGTTTAGTTCAACTATAGTCTTACATAAACATACAAGCCTCCGCCATCACACTATCAGGCAGAAAAATGTCAAAGCCCTTGTGCTGCAGGTAAAATAGACAATACTTCATCGCATGTCGACCTGACAATGTGCAACACAAACAGGGTGAAAAATAAGACCTGACAGACTAGGCAACACACTGGAGGACCATGCTGTGAGCACCAGCCTGCCTCAGGTTGACTGGTGTGGGGTTCAAAGGCAGATGGAGGCACCACATGGAAGCCATGCATTCAAGAGTAGCAAACAGTAGAGGTGGGGGCAACCAACAGCCCACAGATGGATAGGTGAGGGGTGTGTAAGAAGAGGGAGGTGCTGGGGGGCTATAATGTGGTGAAATCCTGCACTGTGCTGCCAAATACAAAACTGATCATAGCACAAAAAAGTGCCAACTTGAGCTGAGCACACGCAAAAAGACTGGCATAGTCAAAACTGCAAATCGGACTGTGGCGTGCATCATGGATTAAAGAGAGGGATCTGTACTTTTTGCTACAATAACTTCTAGTGAAATTACCATCCTCTCAAAGGTCTAAAATATTGCTGAGCTCAAGAGTGTTGGGATTGTGCAGCCATCTGCTCTGAACCACAGGTGAGGTCAGGCAGTGCCAAGACTGAACTCATACACAGCAGCCGAGTTCTGCTAATTGCTGAAGCAAACTGCAGCCGCCTCCTTGCAGACTGTATGTATTATTAGGTCTGATTCAAGACCATAATACACAGCTTAGCTACAAAAACCAAATTATGTAATCTTTCTTTACATCATGTAAAAGCTCTGTCAGGACAGCATATAAGCCTGGTGTCATGTCTCAAACTCATGTTACTTGACTGTACCAAGATTTTACTGTACCATTTACTATAATACTATATGCAAACAAAAAGTTTGTAATAAAGATCATGCATGTTTTGAGCATTTGCAAGTCTTTTCAGTTAACAGCTACACCTTATCAGTTATCAATAACTTTGGATAGTTCATCTGAGAGGACTGATCAACAGCACCATAGCCGCTATGCCTCCAGAGCATTTTAACAAAGCCTTAGTTAATTTATAAGATGCAAAAAGACGAAAGCTAAATTCAGTATTTTAACAAACGCTTACATCTTAAAAAGCTGCACTTGCAGAATGAATGACATTCTTAAACGCCACAACAGTCAAAAATGCACAAGAAATAAAGATTCAAAAAGACAAAACTGACAACAGTTAAAAAGAAACAAAAGGCACAGGTGGCATGTCATCTAATCCCAAGATTAACTCTGGATGTTTCTCTGAGATTAGTTAACTGAAAAGACATTTGCAAACACTTCCCCGTGCAAAATGACAAGACTGTAGACTGAGTTGAACTGAGCGGGCATTTTAAAGATTGGTACAAACCTTTAATGCAATTTTGACTCTTTTAATCTTTTTGACCTTTTCAACTGTCTTTTTGCCGTTAACAAGATGTTTAAAAAAAAAAAAAAAAGCAGATTAGGAAAAACAAAACAAAAGGTGTTAGAGTTTGACAGCTGACAAGATCACTGAATTCATAACAGGCAGGTTATTTAGCAAAACAGTGCAGAGAAATGATTGAAAAAAGAGAGGTGGACAAAGTTAACCTAAAATAAATGAAATCCTTTCATAGCTACATGCAGTCAAAGAGGGACTGTCAGGTACTGTGGTGTCACTTACCGGATTTAGTGTGTTACACTGATCTATAGGATTCTTGTAATCAGTCTTCAGCTCATCAAATGCTATTATCTGGAGGAACAAGAGGACCAGAAAGCAGCACAGCAGAATTGTGTATTTTATTAACATGCAAAAAAGCAATATGACACTGGGTAGCTTTTAACCCAGTTAGAAAATTGTGAAAATACCTGTGACATGTTAGAAAAATGTCGATGTTTTGTATGACCAAACAATTCACAGTAACATAAAGCAGCAGATTTAAGAATGAAGGGCTGCAACTAATTAAATAGATGGTTTTGTCTATGAAGCATCAAAAAATGTAAATATACCTATGATATCTTCAAAAGTATTGTTTCAATGTCTAGAAGGCATAAAATATTTTATTACATAAAAGCAGGAAATCCTCTCATTTGCAATAGCTGGAGTTAGAAAATATTGTCCACTATTTTTGCTTGAAAAACGACAAATAAATCCATTATTAAGTCGATCTAATTTAAAAAACAAACAAACAAAAAAAAACACCTGTGCTTTGTTAATGTCCAGATTGCTTATTGAGCTATCCAGCATTAACACTCTTAAGTACACTAGACATGATTTTTTATTTCCTGCCATTACGTTAACGACACGACTTTTGAGTCATGGACACGTCGTTACATACAGCCTCATAATCTGCACCGCTAATGTTGACTTTGACCATGAAACTGACGCTATAAAAAGTAAGATATGTGACTAGCAGAGATTAAGACAACTACTTACGGCAGCATCGGAGCCGTTTGTCGCTCCACGATTGGAGGTTAGCTCGCAAGGCTGCTAACTAGCTAGACAGCTGCTAGCCCCAGACTGTGATTGTCTCCTACTGTATTACATAACATAGAGTGTATGCAATAAGTTACATGAGAGGCACACGGTGGGGCTAGCTAGCTACCAACTAAACACTAATAGTTTGGCCACCCAGACATTTACTATAACTAAGCAGCACTTACGTATGTATAGACTCTAAAATGCGCTATATAGCGCTAATTAAGTGCAGTCCATTTACCATAAAATACAACATTTGGAAAGAGTTTACTTTAACACGGACGTGTAAATACAGCAATGTTTGGATGTTTAAATGCTAGCTAACGTTAGCTCCTAGCCGATTGTAGGGTGTGTTCCATTCATTCACTGAGCACACAGTTGTTACTATGGAACTACGTTACCTTGGATACATTTTAGCCAGAGGTTGCCTCGATCGGCGGTTAGCTACGTAAAACCCTAAAATCGGCAAGGATTTGTGGTCAACGTTACGAGGCTGGCCTAGCGTCAGCCCGGTCTTTGCAAACCCTCATCGCTCACCTACTTGTGTCAGCGCTGTTGAACTGGCAGGCCGACAGTCATATCTAATGTTGTCTAAAATGTGTACTTACGTGCCAGATAGCGAAGAAGATAAGCGCCGCCGTGAGCAACAGAGTAAGCATATAACAAAAGGCCGCGAACGTGAACGCCATTTTTCCCTCTGCTTCTGATGGTGGGTTCTTGGCTCGATCGGCGGATGATGCAGGCAGCTTCGCAGCCGATTTAAAATGTGAATTCTTCCTCGGCGAGTGTTTAACTAGCAGATACTCTTACTGGCGCATTACTGCCGTCTTCTGGAGGTATCTAAGTCCTTCATCGTTTGTTTTCTTCAGTACCTCTTCTTCTTATGGTGTTTATTGGCGACTTGCAACCCAACCTAAGGTGCATTACCGCCACCTGCTGGGCTGAGTGTGGAACGCTAATAGAGCCGTAGGAATACTATTTACAAAAAAACTTCTTAGAACTGCATAAACTACTAAATTCTATCCAAATTCCCTATATCTGCCAAATAACTAATAACAACTCTATATGTTGTCTTACAATTGTTGCCCAAAGGAATCTCTATTGACATATTAGTAATCTTCTTTTGTTCCAATACTGCTATGTTTCAAGCATGTTGTTCATTATAAGCACTGCATATGAACAGGACATGCTCTACAGTGTGGACAAAGACCTGTAGGGTGTTTACCTATTTTATACAGGGTATAATTTAAACTTGTGTGACCTATTCTCAAACGAGTTACTACACTTTCCTCTTTTCTATTTTCTTCAGTACTGTTCTCCTCTGGTGTTTGTCCTTTTGATGATGTCTTGAGAGCCATACAGTACCTGTGGTGGAAAGTAACTAAGTACATTTACTCAAGTAAGCTACTTGATTACAGATTTGAAGTACTATGGCCTACTTGAATATTTTCATTTTTTGCTATTTTATACTTCGACTTCACAACATTTTAGGAGCAGATATTGTACTCTTTACTGCATTACATGTATTTAATAACTTTTGCAACTTTCTAGAATCAGACTAATAAAACAAAATACACTCTAATCATAAGACTGTATTGATTATCGGTAGGAAATTCACAAGCTACTTAGCAGTACTTTAAATTATAAGCATATAACGTAACTAAAATTAGCTCCACCTTTACCAGCTACAGAATTTGAGTATTTCTTCCACCACTGATCAGCATTGTATATCATTTCTTGTAATACTAAACCATCTACTGTACTTACAAATTACACTTAGCTGGCAGTTTATAATGTGCACACTGCATTACCATTTGGACTCTCTGTGTTCTGTGCAACAGCATATGACAAAACCAAATATGATCAATACTGTGTGCACATCACACAACCATACAGTGTTTATCGGTTTGAAAACAGCAGTCACCTGAAAACAGGGGTAAACATCACTGTCATTTTATTTGAACAACAGGACAATAGACACTTTATAAAGTATGGGAAAATACAAATATCTCAGGCTTCACTGATGCCATGAGGCAGCTGGTTATGATACATGTTTCAGGCATTTTTCTTAAAAGGGAAAGAAGTATTAAGACACCAAGAGCCGAACAACACATCTGCAGGATAAAGAAAAAGACTCACAAGGCCAAATATATAACAGGTTCACCACATTGGAGAGCAAGCTTAGATCCACAGGACATAACCAGATACATGGCTCAAAACAAAAGAGAGCTCTTATTCCAACAGACCTTGTACTCGGAAAATTATCTGATACAAGACCATTGCTACATCCCATTTGCATGAAAGTACGTAACAGTACGTAAATATTTTAGATAAGAATAAGAATGCAGCTGAGATGAGGTGATTGAGATGTGACTGTTATCAGTCAAATCAAATTATCTTAATAATTTAATACAAATCCTCTGCTCTGAAAGAACGCATGCATCAAAACAGCAAATTAAGAAATTTCTTTCGAACTGTACTGACATTAAAGCATGCACTTCTTATACAGTAGCTCTCCACATTTTAGAAGAATTTTTTAACAAGATAACATCTAAACATTTTCATATATTCACATCAAAACCAGTACACTGCAAATATTTCAAATTAAATACAAACACCATTAGCCTGTAATGCTCTTGTCCAAACAATCTTTATACATCAGTCAACAGAATTAGATTTCATGTTGACTGTGAATTTTTTTAACATTATTTCATGAAATTTGAAGGTTTCTGTGGGTCTTGGGGTCATAAAACGTAGACATACAGCTTGCAATGTGTACAAACATTAGAATTACTCGCAAAACAAGTGATTACAGTTACAGCCCATTGTTCCTGTTGGATTTAACCCTGTCAGACATGGAAATCAAATATAACTGTCTAACATTTAGCATCAATAAATGATTTATATGAAATGGTGTGATTGTGTATACATATAATTGAGTCACATCTTCAGTATAACTATTAGTTTCTATTATTTAATATAACCAGGATTATATTTTGACAGAAAAAAAATGTTCCTGGACTTTACAGATCAGAATGTAAAAAAAAAAGCCCCCCAAAAAGCTTTTTGTTCATCTTATATATTTTTCACAATTTTTTATTTGTGTCATGTTTTCATTTTGGCCTCATGGTCTTTCAAAACAGACATAAATATGACAAAAACACAAGGCAAGGCATTGGTATGGTAGACTTAGCATGATATCTTACATTATGTGGTGATTTCCTGTGCTGTCAGCTTTAAATCAGCCACAACACTCCCTTCTTATCCATTTCCAAAGTGGGAGCTTCTCAATAAGCGACTACACTGATGTGAGGACATGTGAAACTCACGTGTGTGCCTGTTAGGGCCACACCAATATACTTAGCAGATTTCAGGTTTTCATTAAGAATCAGAAATCTGCCACTTGAGTCATCCATCACCAGTGGAACGGTCACGTATTATAAACCACTCAGTAGCACTGGCAATACAATTTTATTTTCTTTGTAGATTTGGGGTATTTTCAGTTTTCTGTAGCTTTCAACTGCCTGGGACTGGTGACCCTGCTGTTACGAGCTCCTAAGTTTAAGTCTGCTACTCCCTCTATGCTGTTTTAGAGGACCTCCCTCAGGGAACAAGGAAGAAATGTCATTTTTGGGCATGGAAATAACAAGATACATAGAACACAGTCTGTAATTGTTTGGAAAGTGACACACTTTATGTGGTTTTTTAACTGTATACTCTAGCACATTAGATTTGAAAAGTGCCAAAAACTGAGAATTTTGGCTTTTTAACCTGTTTGTGTTTAATTTCAAACCCAACATGACAGAAAACAGATCAAACACAACAAAAAAGTGTCACTGTAAAAATACTTACAGACTGCATATTAAACATTGGCACAAAATTTAAGCTGCTGGCACATTCAATGCTAATATCAGAATCAGCCTTCAAAAAGCTACACTGGTCAAACCCTGTACGACATAGAAAACTGCCCAGTCTTTCACCTGCCAAATCAAAATATTAAGTACAACAGGCGCCATTCTCAAAGCTGTGACCACCACGAAGCAAAGTGGCTTTATGTCAGAATTAAGCACAACGTTCATAAACACTAACAACAGTAATAGCTATATTGCACAATGTTAGCTAACAAGCTCCCTAAAGACAGAGTAACCCACTTATACAGAGAAGCCTAGTCGATTTAAAAAGAGGGCAGGTAATGGCACCCTGTGTGCAGTGTTTTCAAGACTATCACAAGAGACAGGGGTTTGTTGTATAAATTGATCAGTCTGGAATGTTTCAGTGGAAAAATTGCTTCCTGGAGTGTGAAACTGCTCTAACATATAAACAGGTCCAAGGCAGAATGCAGTTTTACCCATGATTCATGCTGTTTTTTTTTCTCTAAACAGAGATGAAAAAATGTGATCCGACAACGGACTGTGATGAGCACCACTTCATGGCTTCTGCCAGCTTGATCATGTGCACAGGAGAAGGTACAACACATCATATACACTGTAACTATCAGAAGTGCCTCTTGTCAAATGGTCCTAGTGTTAGTGTCTTTTGTAGACTGGAGTGATTATAGGCTGTTAACTAAAGTATACTTAAAATGCCCTTAAATGAATACTTAAGGAGAAACTGACTAAAACAAAACTCAATTGTAGTGGTGACTGTTTAGATGTTACGGCAGGAAGTTTGGTTTTTACACAAAAAACAAAACTAATGCTATAAAATGTAAGTTATGCTTACATTACCCTAGGTACACTAGAAAAAAAAATATAAAAGTAAGACTCCCTCAAATTATAAAAAATTATTAAACATAAAGGGCGAAACTCAGGAGGTTCAGAGTTGCAAAAAATGTTGAGTGTAAACTACTACCACTAAATTCTCCTTAAATGAACACACTTAGGAAGGGCAGATGAGTACTATTAATCTCTGTCCACTTGAAGAGCGATGGGAGTGTTAATTCAACAGACACAAACTGGCACACGGAGAGACTGTAAGGAAGATAAACGCAGACCTGCATCAAATAGTGTTTTCAGTTTTAGGCCGTCACATGGGGCAGGTTTAGACAGTGCTTCAGGTGTTGACAGCCACAGAAAAGCAGTCCTGTGATTGTCTGAACCTTCTGGTGCACTTTCAGTTGTCATATACAGTAAACCTCACCAAAGAGGTTTAAAACTGAGTGCAGAATGTTATCTGCAAACACTATTCAAATCGGGTCTGGTACACAGAAGAGGGAAACATTAACTGGTGTGCTCTCCCAAAGAGATAATGCATGTTGTGCAGTCTGGATCCTCTTCACATCCCAGACCTCTGAGTTGGAGGCTTTAGCGGAAGAACCCAAGTTTCTCTCTAAGCCATTCCTCTGTTAGGTCCTCTGTGTTTCTGATCTCGAACACCTGGGGGAAAAGAAGAAGGAAAAAAAAAACACATAAAACAGAGAAAATAGTGGGATTTAGAATTTTCTTTTAATACTTGTGATGTTTTGCTTTATAAAAAATGATTCTGAAACATCATATTCATCCAGTTTTGCTGAATTTAGTCACACTCAGAACCAAGCTTCCATGATCTACATGTTCTTTTTTTCCAATAATAACACACATTCAACATGTATTGTTCAGTATATCAGGTGGATTTGATACTTTAACACGCAAATGTAATAATCCACATATACAACACATGGAAATAATTTGCATCCTGTAAGATTTAGGAAATCTGTGAGTTGTCTATCAGAAACATGGGAACCGAGCTGTGTAGATCAGATATAGTAGATCACTTTTAAAAAATGTGGCATTTTATCAGATTTTGCCCACTTGTCTGGCAGCTATGAAAGATTTTATAACAGTGTTGCAACAGTTAAAACCCAGTACTGGTTTATTATGACTTGGCACAACAGATTTGTGTACTAACATTAGAAGCAGCTCACAAACCTTGGTCAGTTGAACAGTTTGCACCAGTTTGTTTTTGCTTCCTGCATACATCATCTGCTGCTCTGGTCTGCA